>NW_026594428.1:1618377-1745061 GCF_907164565.1 Psammomys obesus | reverse complement strand
AAATAAAGATCACCATTGTTTTGTATTGTATTTTTTTTGTTTTTTTTTATTATAATACAATTACATATATTCCTATTTGCTGTGCCACCTTTTAAAACCTTCCATATACCCCACCTACGCCTCTTTCTAATTCATGTCCTTGTTTTCATTCATTCTTGTTATATACATATATGTATTGATATGTACATATATCTTTTTAATATTGCATTGTTTTGTATATGATATGTCAAGCATGTTTGAATTCATCACAAAAAGTGAAAATTTTATTTAATAATTTTTTGGTTAAATTATAAGGATGTATAGAATTACATGTATAGCAAGAATGATACTAATTTACATAGTAAAATAATCTGTGGTTGGTACTATAACATATTTTAAAAAACAGAAAAATCTATTTTAATTCTAATTGACATAAAACTAGTCAATAACTTAACTGATAATAAGAGCTAAGTTATGACAGAAGAAAAGTTCACAGCAGTGCTGACGAGGAAGTGGGGAATGGAATCCTTACTACTCTGTGGGTAGGAAGATAATCTGTACTCCTATGGAGTTGCCCAGAAAGGAAATTAAAATAGATGCTGGAGAAATAGATCAGCAGTTAAGTGTGTATATTACTTTTTCAGAGGACCTGAATTTATTTTACAGAACCCAAGGGCTCATAAATGTCCCTATGTCTTGCTCCAAGAGAACTTCTGGACTCAGAGGACACATTGCATATGAATGCATACACACCCACAGACATGTACATCTGCATAATTAAACATAATGAAAAAATCTTTATAAGAAACCAACTAAAAATAGAGCTACCATGTGACTCATTACACCTGGGTATATACTTAAAGGAGTTTTTGTCAATATATCAAAAAGATATTTTTATAGCCATGGCTATATCAGCACTATTAACAATAGTCCAGATATAACACTAGTGCAAATAACTATCAACAAATAAATGGATAATAAAGATGAGCATGTAAACATGGAATGACACACCACTATAAGAAATAAATCATGTCATTTTCACAAAAATGAATTCAAATAAAAAATAACATTATATTGTGTAAAGTATGCTAGATTCAAAATGACAAATAATTGCATGTGCTCTTATGTGGACCTAAAACTAAAAGAAGATATATATATATATACACACACACACACACGTCTACAGACATATATATTATGTATACATAAATATTTTATATAAACATATATTTTATATATACATATATATATATAAAACGCAAAACAGATATTTACATTGCAATTCATAACAGTAACAAAATTACAGTTAAGAAATAGAAGTGAAAATAATTTTATGATTGGGGTCACTCCGATATAATGAACTTATTAAAGGGTCATGGCATTAGGAAAGTTGAGAACTACTGTGTATTGCGTTCTTAGAGCAAGAAGGTACTTTGCTGGCTACCCAAAGAGAAACTTAAACACCAATCAGTAATAATATCTGTGACCTACATTCTGTCCTGCTTACAAAATATGCTAAGACAATGGTGGCTCCGAACTTGTAGAAGTAGCCAACAAATGTCTGATTTAACTTAAGGCACACTTGATGACACGGAGTCCATACCTGAAACTGTTAGGGTAACCAAGAACTAGCACTTGGACAACCCAGAGACCTATAGTAAAACCACATACCACTGATCTAAAAAAAATAGTATGTAGCCCATGGGCAACTTAGTCTCCATGGAGGTTCCCTAATAAAGGGAGCAGGGGCAGTCACTGGACTTGGTTGCCTGCTCTTTAATTACAACTCCCTGGTGAAGTGGTTTAATAAGCCACAGAGAAAGAGGATCCATACATTCTTGATGAAATCTGATAGGTTAGGGTCACATAGTAAGGGAGGAGGACCTCCCCTCTCAGTGAGTGTCCAAGTAGGTTTCATAGTGACTGGAAGAGGGTCTGCCTCTGACATAAACATTACTTTCTTAAGTGATGACTCTACTAATCAAAATTGAAAAATATTATATATTACTAATTGCGAACCCTTTTACCTTTTCTGTTAGGTTATCTTTTTAAGAATACTTTCTGTTCCTAACATATCAATATTTTTCTGTTCCTAATATATAAAGAACTCAAGAAGTTAAACACTAACAAACCAAGTAATCCAATTTAAAAAAAAATAGGGTACAAATCAAAAGAGAGAATTATGAACAGAAGAATAATGAATGGCAGAGAAACACTGAAAGAAATGTTCAACATCCTTAGTCATCTGGGAAAGGTAAATCAAAGCAAGATTTCATCTTATTCCCATCAGAATGGCTATGATCAAAACTTCAAGTGTCAACACATGCTGGAGAGGTTGTGGAGATAGGGAAAACCACCTCCATTGCTGGTGGGAATGTAAACTTAACAAACCATTTTGGAAATCAATCTGGAGCTTTCTACAAAAATTAGGAGGCTCCTCCCCCTCAGGGGGGAGCAGCCTTACCAGGCCACAGAGGAAGACAATGCAGCCACTCCTGATAAGACCTGATAGACTAGGATCAGAAGGAAGGAGAGGAGGACCTTCCCTATCAGTGGACTGGGGAGGTACATGGGTGGAGAAGGGGAAGGGAGGTTAGGATTGGGAGGGGAGGAGAGAGAGAGCTACAGGAGGGATGCAAAGTGAATAAACAGTAATTAATAAAAACAAAAAAGAAAATTAAGAATAGTGCTACTTCATGATCCAGCTATACCACTCCTGAGCATAGATCCTAAAGAGGCTCAACCATGCAGAAAAAGCCATTTGCTCAACTATGTTCATATCAGCATTATACATAATAGCCAGTATCTGTAAACAACCTAGATTCCCTCTTCTGACAATGGAAACAGAAATTTTGGTACCTTTACTCAACAGAATACTACTCAGCAAATAAAAACAAGAAAATCACGAAACTCGCAGGCAAGTGGCTGAAACTAGAAAAGATCATCCTGAGTGAGGCGACCCAGAAGCAGAAAGAAACATATGGCATATACTCACTTATAAGTGGATATTAGCCATATAATATAAGATACGCTAAAATCAATAGTCCTAAAGAAGCTAATAACAGGGACGACCCTAGGGAAGATGCTTACTCATTCAGAAGCCAAACAAGATAGACATCAGTAGTAGGATAAGAAAAGGAACAGTACAGGATCCTTCCACAGAGGACCTCAGAAAGACTCTACCCAGAAGGTATCAAAGGAGATACTGAGACTCATTGCCAAATTTTGGGCAGAGTACTGGAAACCTTATGGAAAAAGAGAGAGATAGAAAGACCTGGAGGAGACAGGAACTCCACAATGAGATCAACAGAGCCATAAAACCTGGGCTGGGGGGGGGGGCTGTAAAAACTGATACTCCAACCAAGGACTATGCATGGAGATGGCTTAGATCCCATGCTCAGAGGAAGCCCATGGGCAGCTCCGTCTCTAAGTGGGTACCCTAATAAGGGATCAGGGGCTGTTGTCTCTGACATGAACTCAGTAGCCCACTCTTTGATCACCTCCCCTTGGGGAATGGAGCATTGACAAGCCACAGAGGAGCATGATACAGCCAGTCTTGATGAGACCTGATAGGCTAAGGTCAGATAGAAGGGGAGGAGGACCTACCCTACCAGTGGACTAGAGGAGGGATAGAGAGGAGAGAAGAGGGAGAGATGGTGGGAATCGGAGGAGATGAGGGAGGGGCTACAGTGGGGATACAAAGTGAATAACTGTAATACATAATGATAGCAATAATAAAGAAAAAATAAAAAATAATTTAAACTAAAAAATTATTTAAATTTCAAAAACACTACTTTCTAAAATGGTAAATCTACTAATAAATTTGAAAAACATACCTAATTCATTGATAATACTTTTACCTTTAGTGTTGTTGTAATGTTGTATTTTAGAACCACTTTCTGTGGATATGTTAGCATAACTAAAGAAGTTACCCATCAAAATTTTGATATGTTGTATTTTATTGTCTAGTTTTAATAGAGTACAATTCTATAATAGTTATAAAAAAGTTACTAGTAAGTTTCTATTCCAGATATTTATTTCTAGATATTTATTGTATGTATTTTAGTATAAATATCTGACATTTCTTTATTTATTGAATTCATTGTCTTTTTAAATGCTTATTAAACAATTTAAATTTAAACATTGATTTTATTTAAGAAAGAGAGGCAACAAACTTATGCATTAACCATCAAGAGATTAAAATTTGTGGCTGAGTCTAAAACTGAAAACCTGTCTATAATTTGAGAAACTAGTTTTTCTGCTATGGAGCCACAAATGCCCAATGTTTCCATTGGTAAAGTATCATAAAGACATTTACCTTGTGAAGTTATAAGACTCAAGTGGTCTTACAAGCCTGGAGTATTCATACTACCAGAGTTGAGAACGGATGCTCAGGATTTATTTATTCTTCTAATTAACCACATGCAACTATACAACTTTAAATTTTATGCTTTAAAATGGACTGCATGTTTATACAAATAGATGCATGTTTTTCAAATACTTACTTTATTATGTTGTTCATGGAATCTGGGTCATATGCTGTGACTTGTCCAATGATGCTTCCCTCCTTGACATCTTCATCCACTTCCATTAAGTATGAGAGCTTGCTGAACACAGGGGGCTCATCCACGTCTTCCACAGATATCTTAACCATGGCTGAGTCTTTGAAAGGTCCAAGGTGTAAGAATCGAGGATCAGGGTGGGTATTACTTGCGTCCACTCTTAAAGTGTACAACATTTTCTTTTCAAAATCTAAATTCTGAATTTAAGAATTCAGAAATAATATAAGAATGTAAAAAATGTAAAAGAATGTAAGAAATATTAGAATACACTGGAACACATAGCAATCATTGACAATATGCATGTTTAATAACCTCTTAAAAATTAATGTCAGCTATGGCTAGGTAACTATCCCCATTATTGCTTCATGATTTTATTCACAAAATAGTGCATTGACTTTATTCTTAGATAACCATCATGGAATATAATTATTTTGGAGTGCATAGTAAAGTAATTTCGGTTTGAAAATTCAGTTCAATTTTTCTAGGTACAGTTAAGTATTATTTAAATTAATACTGATTAAATTGCATTATTAAAGTTAAATATTATTAAAATCAGAAGATTGACTAAAGCATACATCTAGAATAAATTTGTATTTCATCATTTGAGTATCTTATGAAAAATAAAAACATGAAAGTAAACATAGTGAATATTAACAGTTACCAATCTTTACATTGTTGGAGGTCATTCTTATTCATGCTATCAAAAAATCAAGAAAATACATATAAATCAGACCATCTTGCATAGCACCCATTGATATTTTTACTACTAATCCTCAGGTAGAAGGTGTCAAGGTGAATCTAGTTCTTAGCACTTAATCTTGATTCACTCATTTTACATAAACCATCACACTTACAGTAAAAGATTTGAGAAATTTATGAAATAATAACAATGGGTGTGTGTTTATTGTTTGTTCCTTAGAGAAATGCAAAACAAGTACCCTAGAGCTTGCTCTGGGTCTGATTCTTTTCTGCAACAAGTGCAAACATTTGACTGTGAGTAGCAGCATAACTAAGAAGAATGATGTATAACTTATTTGAAGTGAACTATATTTTTGTACTTTCTGTGAATGATGGGCAGCAAATAAAAGATGATGAAAAATAGATCCATAGTAGTTTTTCTCTGTGCTGAAAAGCAAGGATAAGCTAAAGAGCACTTAGTGAAGATAGAAAGACAGCCGAGAGAAACCTGTTTGACAGTTATGATCCCTTCCTGTGTATCTTTGTCAGTGATCACATCAAACATGTCTGAGCCTTCTCCTTCTGAAATGCTATATTCCAGCTCGGCATTCTCTCCTGTGTCAGGGTCATTGGCTTTTATCCTTCCAAGATGGGTTCCAAGAGGTGCAGACTCCAGAGAATTAAATTGATAAGTGCCTGTAAATTAAACCATAGCTTTCTTTACTTTCAACTTAGGATGACACAAATTTTCAATTTCCCTCTAAGTAAAATGACTCAAATTGAGAGACATTTTCATCATATTGAATTGAATGCTGTCAAAGTTACAGAATTGTGGAGTGGAACAATACTGTATAGATAATTACTGGAAATATTTTAAAAATGCATGTTACTTGAAGAGCAAGTGGAAGACTATGTGAATCCAGAACTTCTTGTCTAACAACAATGAAAACCGGTTGTTAGTTACTTGATTATGACTTTAAATATTGTCAACACCCATTTTAGATGCACTTAGAATAAAAGAAGATAGGTGAATTTTTTTAAAATAATGAAGTATCCATTATTTGAGATCTGTAAACAAAATTTTGAAGCATCAAAGTCTTTATTATAGTTGTTATGTATTTTACTTTTGATGTCCTTCAATAGCATAATTTCTCTGTCCAATACAGACCCAGCAATGCATCTCACTCTGTACTTCTGTTAGAACAAGCATATTATTTGCAAACTGTTTATAAATATCTACATAAAATAATTTATGAAATTAAATGCGGCAGCTGGGCAAATTCCCTGTAATAGCTTATTTAGTCCTCACAAAGAAGCAACTCTGGTAAATTATTTTCAGTGTACAAAACAAAGAAAATTATCTTGCTGAATTGTGAAAAAGATAATACAGAGCTCAGTCTATCTTCAAAGTCTATTGTCTTCCCAGGTTTTTTTCTTGTCTGTGTGGTTAAGAAAGGCAGGTTTGAAGTCTCACAGTAGGATTTTATATTCAATTCTCTAAACTTTAATGTCAGGTCCTAGTCCATGAAACAAAGAAAAGTATGATATCAATTAATATAAAAATTTATTTTGAGGAATTCATGCCTCTATATCTGTAGTCAATTAAGATCATCGTACAGACCTCTGCATTTTATCACTATTATAGTGGATACAAATTGTCTGTTAACATTCTAACAGATAACAGAAACTTCAGTCTGATAATTCATTCAGTTATAGACTTACTTTGTATATTTATTAAAAGTTAAAAATTCCATAATTGTTTTTTATTCCTGGTAAGACTACCACACTTTACAGGGCAATATGCCTCATATAATGAAAAGAAAAAGAAAAAAGCTACAACAGATAAAAAGACTTCAGGAATGTACACCTAATTGACAGTACATCGCATTAATCAACAGCTGCACTTTTTGCAAGCTGTGACAGTACCGAACAAGAAGGGTTCCCTGTTTAAGATGCAGCAACTTTTCTGATTATGAGTTATCGTTCCCCCCGTGGCAGATTTTTACAGTTCCTCTAATGCATTTGCGATGACTATTTCTAAGCAACCTGCAGCTTTTCTGACAACTCCCTGCTCTCTCTTCTGTTAAAACTGCAACTTTTTCCTGCTGTTTTTTTTTTTTTATTATTTTATTTTTTTTTTTTTATCTCCTGCTCTTATATCCACCACTTCCACCACCAGATTCATAAATACCACCATAGGGACTGCCTGAGCTTTGTCTTCCAAAACTGCCCCCCTTCATGGGTCCATAATTTGATTGCTGTTGTCCACTATCATTTCCAGAGTTATTATGTTTCCCACTACCACCATAGTTACTGCTACCAAAGTGTTCTCCTTCTTTGTATCCATCATATTCTCCTTTCCTCCACTATATCCACCACGTTGTTTTTCATATTCTGGTCCACCACCACCATTGCCTCCTCTACTACTTTAGCCACGACCACCACTATGATTGCCACAGTCACCTCCAAATCCATTATATCCACCATCCCACCTCCACACGGGAAAGTTTAGGTGACAACCGGAAGATGGCTTACTCTTTTTCGAGTTTCAGTAAATTACATAACACTATAATTTAATATGTTGTTACATAGTAGGTGATTTCAATATTAGTAAGATATGGTAATCAAGTTTTCGTGACTTTTTAAGTAAACTAAAAGAATATTAAAATGCTGCCAATTTAACCCACAAGCATTGCTGTAAATATAGATCCTGTTTTCAGAGATGGTAAAACATCCAATCTGTGTTTTAAGAATCATTAAGTGAAAGCTTATAACGCTTGTTTATAAATTAGCCAAGAGTTGTGAACAATGTAGACAGTGAATGTAAGCAGGCAGACTTCCGCGCCCACATCCCTGCCCACGGTGGTCAGAAGAGAGGTGGGATCGCAACAGTGACTGTGAAGATATCAGCTTGCCACGCTTTCTGGCTCATCAAAAGCAAGCAAAACAATCACATTGCAAAAGAGTCCTTTTTTTTTTTTTTTTCTTTTTTCTTTTCTTTTTATATAGGTTCAGTGGTAAATAACATCTCTTCTTAATACCTGGAAATTTCATCTTTTTCTTTTTAGGAAAGGTGCATTGATTTGCTCTCAGCAAAGGGACTACGAGTGCAGAAACTAAGTTCTGAAGCATTTCCGGTGCATTTGGTAATGTTTCAGTTACATTCTCAGTGCAGACTGCCTTACTTTGCGGAAACCGAGGAGGGTTGTTGTTGACATCTGTGAGGGTGATGTTCACGGTCGTTGTTCCAGAAAGGCCTCCCATCTGGCCGCCCATGTCCTTGGCCTGGATAACCACTTGGTACTGCTCTCTGTTTTCTCTGCTCATGTCTGGCAATGCAGTTTTTATGATGCCTTTAAAAAATTAAAAAGGAAAACACTGGCTTTTTAAATAAATATCTTGCAATACCCATTCTTTGGAAGATAAATGGAGAAAATGAAAATTGTCTACCATTAATTTCATGTAACTCACAGAACAGAAATCATTCTTTTTTTGTGAATTTTAAAAAAATTTGGTCATTTGACTTTGCTTAATTTTAATAACCATTATGTTCTTCTTTAATTTTTGAGTTATTTCTTTATTCTGCAAATTATATTAATCTCCGTGAAGTCTTGTAGTCTCTTAAATTAAAACCCAATTAATAGTTAAAAGGTTTTGTTAATGGAAGGATGTTTGTTTGGTTTCATTTTCAAAAAATAACTGTAGGAAGCAACGATACAAAACTGAATGGATAAATAAATAAACAAACAAACAAACAAACAAACAAGTGTGTGTTTTGTGTGTCAGGTTATTACATAAGATGAAATAGTCTAAGAAAGGCATGACTGCATTTACCTGATTCTGGGTCCACTGAAAAGTACGGCTGCCCCTGCAGGATGCTGTAGACCACTTTGGCGCTGTTCCCGTAGTTAGCATCATCCGCATCAGTGGCAGTCACTTGAATAACAGAGGTGCCTGCATCCCGCCCCAGCCCAGGCAGAGGCACGTTAACTCCTCTAAACATTGTACTATTTTAAAAGCCATTTTTCATTTATTATTTTCTTAAATGACAAGTAATCCCAGATTTACTCTTCACTAGGCAAGCTATGAAAATATATAATGTATTTATCATAAAGCTAAATATAACTTAATGAATTGGAAATTTAATTAATAGAAATATTGTGACGAGGAAAGTCCTCACTAAATATAAAAACGTCAAGTTTTCAATTAACGTATTTACTGCTAAATGAGAAGACACAAAAATATTTCAACATTTTGAAACTTACTGCTATTCTTACATTAGTGAGTTGTGATTATAAACACAACAAAATATAGAGGTCTTGCTGTGAAGAAGCAAATGTACAAGCAAAAAATTAATATTGTAAAATATCAGGAGGCTTGAGTTCAAACATCAGAACTGAGCACAAACACCAGCAAAAAAGAAGAAAGGAAAAGAACTATATTTTTTCTGTGTACATACTATCAGACATTTGCTGTGACTTGTAAATCTAAAATAGTAACGAATTATTTTATAATCAATTTTTAATACATTTTAATTAATTAATTAATTCTTAAAAGTTAATTTATAAATTTTATATTTCTTGTATTACCTATTTCATTTGATACTGAAAGGAAGATAATTTAAATCTTTAAATTGTAAAGCTAAAGAAAATATTCTATCTTACTTTAACACTTTTTAATGTTTTCTTGAGGTCATTGGTTTTGTTTCCATTGGCTTTCTTCAGAGTGCCCATAGGAAACAGACCAAGCTTCTTTAGGTTTGGTTATGCATTAAGGGAGGATATAACACATGCCCGTGAAACTCCTTTCAGTCCGGGAAGCTCACCTGTTCACTCCTACGCTTCTGCACATTCTACGTGAGAATCAAGAGAGACTAATGCTCCCCTTCCTAAATATTTGTGCTTTAGGGATATCAGAAAGGAACACGGTGATTTCAAACAGCGTAGTGGAAACAAGAAAGTCTTTTACTTAGATGTGGAAAATTAGTCTTCTTATATTAGATGTAAGGTTATTTATTTATTTGTTTATTTATTTTTCTCTCTTTGAAGTATAAATTCTCTTCAGACCTAAAAATGTGGGATGCTATTCAATATTACGGCACGAAATCAAAGTTTCTAGAACCATGTCATAAGCTTTCCATAGAATGATTATAGTAGGCTTAGCAGATTGGCAGGAGTTCGTTTGTATTAAAACTTAATCCTCCTGGCACATGTAGGACATATGCCTTTGGGCCACATATCACAGATCCAGTAAGTGACAAGAAGAAAATTAGAACTAGCTAGTCTGAGTAAATACTACCCATTCTAAATGAATTTTCCCATAGACTGCAAGGGGTATCTTCTTGATGCCATAGACAGTGAGCCTTTTTAATAAAGGCCTCAATTTGCACAGGAAATAATCATAATTTGAATTAGTTTTGAACTGAAGTACCAAGGAATGCTAGCTTTAAATTTCCTTCAGTCTGGTGGACTGGAAAGGTCTGGTGGAACACAAGGCAGATCATATTTAGGACATGCAAAAAATATATTTCTCAAACTCAAATACTACAGAAGAGAAAGCCTGAGGGAAAATTAATGCAAAAGTAAATCTGATAATTACTAAAAATTGCATAAGTGAAGGTTTTAAAAAAACATTTAAGTCTTTATATTGTTTTATATTAAATAAATAATGGTACAATATGTACTTCTATTTAATATAAGAAGATATCTGAATTGAGCAGATACATGATAAGAACATAATTGAATATGGAATAGTAGTACATTAAATAGCAAAGAATATTTATCAGAAAGGGTAGAGGGAGCAGAATATTATATGAGATATCAGGATATTTTTATGAGAAAAGAATTTATTTCAATAACGGAAAGAATGTAAATGTTTCAAAGTAAATATCAATATAATTTAATAGAGAAATATTCTCTTACTTTATTTTTGTTTTATGCATATGGGTGTTTTCCCTGCAGATATGTCTGTGACCACATGTGTGACAGGTTTCTCAGAACAGCATGGGAGGCCATCAAATGCCCTGGGACAGGATTTACTGATAGTGACAAGCACCCTTGTGGGTATTGGGAATCAAATTCAGGCCCTCTAAAAGAGGACCCCAAGTTCTTCTTCCTGAACCATCTTTTCATGCCCCATTCTGTTACTGCAAAAGAAAGTAAAGATGGAACCATTTGGTACAAAAGTATTTAGAAATGTGTGTGTGTGTGTGTGTGTGTGTGTGTGTGTGTGTGTGTGTTTGTGTATATGTGTGCCTGTGTTTGTGTCTGGATGTGTCTGTTATATCTGTCTGTGTCTCTCTGTGTGTGTCTGTGTGTATGTATGTCTTTGTATGTATTTCTCTCTCTCTGTAATTCTGTGTGTCTGTGTATGTGTGTCTCTGTGTATGTCTGTGTTTGGGTCTGTGGGTGTGCATGAAGTGTGTGTCTGTGCAAGTATTTGTCTCTGTGTGTGTGAATGTTACTATGTGTTTTTGTTTGTGTGTGTGTGGTATGTATATCTGCCTGTGTGTGTGTCCCTGAGTGTGTATGTATGTTGGTCTCTGTGTGTGTTTGTCTGTCTCTCTGTATGTGTGTTTTATTTGTTCATTTTTTTCTGTGTCTCTTCACCTGTGTCTATCTGTGTTTTTTGTGTATTTGTGTTTCTGTGTCTGTCAGTGGCTGTGTTTGTGTCTGAGTGTCTATATATGTGTGTTTGTGAGTTTTTCTGTGTGTGTCTAAGTGTCTATGTGTGTGTCTGGGTGTTTGTATGTTTAAGGGTGTATCTGTGTTTTCATTTGTGTGTGTCTGAGTATCTCTGTGTGTGTATGTATGTGTGCCTGTATATGGGTTTCTATGTGAGTATGTGTCTGTGTCTTTGTATGAGTGTCTATGTATGTGTGTGTCTGTTTGTGTGTGTGTCTGTGTGCCTCCATGTATGTGTGTTTTTGTAAAAACAATTAATGAAAAAAGGGGCCATCAATTTGGAAAAGACAAAAAGGGTACATGAAAATGTTCTAAGAAAATTAAGGAAATGGAAATGATGTAATCATACTATAATCACAAATTAGTTAAGTATTTTTAAAAAGAATGAAATAATATTATAAAAGCTTAAAATATATGAAATAAATAGCTATGATCAATTTTTAATAATTGAATATTTCTGTCTTATTAATCATATTTATTATATTTCTAAGTGTGGAAAACCTATGAAAATACAAATAAGAGTAAAATAATTTGTAAAGTAACATATCAAAATAATGTTTTTCAAAAGTTAAAGGATATAACCATATCAATGCAAAATTGATAACTTATCCAGTGATCATAATTTTACATGTATTTTATTCTCAAATGTAAGTTCATAAAAATGACACCTCAATTACTTTAATATCAGGGATATATAGATTAATCCAATTAATTATAACAGTCAAAAGTTATTAGAACATTGAAGAAAATGCATCTACTCTGTTAAACAAGGGCTTTATAATCTCAAAGGAGTCTTGTCTTTTAGGATGAATTCATTTTCATTTTTTAAAATAATTTTTATTTTTTTATATTAATCACAGGTTATTTACTTTGTATCCTAGCCATAGCCTGAGTGAAAACTGAAGAGATAATAGAAGATCAGTTTCCTCAAATAGGTGAGCTTACATGAGATGACAACTTCTTCACAAATTCTTGCTTCTTCTGAATATGCACTCTATATCGTTAAAAAGCAGTTATGCCATACTCAGTAAAGATAACAATATTTATTATTCCTAATAGAAGTATCTTTAGTCAAACATGCATTATTATAGTATATGTATATTGACCAAGTGCATATCTTACATATCTTATATATTTAATTAGTATTATATCAGTAGAATTTTAAAACAATATTTGCTCATTGATGAAATTAAATGTAGTGACACACATGCAAGCAGCAATTTTGTACATAAATGAATAGTTCCTGAAATTGGGAGAATCTTAAAACTGTGAGAAATGACTCTTCTCAGTTTGCGCGGAACGCCAAAGACCAGTAAGGTAAAATACACAGATATGCAGTGAAAATCTGTGAATCTTAGCGTGATGCCACAGGTTATTTGATCTTCATTCAGCTGTTAAATCCCTCTGAATTGTGCGTTCCTGTTTAACAGGTTGAACTGTAAAGTTATATATCCCATACTTCCAAAATAAGTGGGTTTACTTTTTTTATGATTAAATGAGCCAGTTATGTTTGACAAACTACTCATTTGTCAAATACAACAGTTCCCCTTTTCAGTTTAAAGTAAGAAGAGCTTCTCATACTTAACCCTCCCTCCTCAGGCAGCAATGCATTCTACAGGACATTTAGTCTAAATCACAGAGCAGTTGTTGGTCCCAGAGGAATAAAATAACTACACTCAGTGAGTTGTAATTAAAAGACATAGGGGAGGAGGTCCTCCCCTATAATTGGACTAGGGCAGGAGCATAGGGGGAGAAGAGGGATGGAGGTGGGACCAAGGAAGTGATGAGAAAGGGGACCACAGCTGGAATACACAGTGAATAAATTGTAATAAACAAACAAAAAAAATAAATAAATACATAGATAAATAAAATATTTCGAGAGGAGTTGTTTGATGAAAATAAGAGCTTCTGGACACAGCTCTGGTTTTGAAAGAAGAGAACATATAATCACATTCCTGTAAAATTTTCAGTAAAAGTATGAGAGCAAACATACTATGTACACAGTTAGTAGATACCTACCAACTCCAGACATTTCGGGAACACTGGCTGTGTACAAATCTTTTGTGAATTTTGGTTCGTTGTCATTGATATCATGGATTTTAATGATAAACTCAGATTCCGGCTCCACTTGCCTTCCAGTCTTTCTGTCTATAGCCTTGGCACGAAGAATGTACAGGGATTTTTCTTCTCTGTCTAATTTCTTTGCAGCGTGAATATCTCCTGTGTTTTCATCTATAACGAACAGATTACCAGCCCCATCTCCTGTCAAAATGTATTTTAAATTTCCGTCTCCTTTATCTTGGTCAGTGTGGAGCTTCAAAGAGGTAGAAAATAATAATTCTGTAAATATATGGTAGTTATTACAGTGAAAACAATTTCATATGTACTAATTTCTCCTCACATTGTACTTTTTCAATGATGATCTGAACAAGCATGTCAGATCAAGGAGAAACTCAGCACTTCAGATTTTCTCTTAAAATATTAAACAAGTATAGTCACCATGAGATAATGGATTTAGGGTAAATGATACTTGAGTTGTTTCAAAACATAGAGGTTAAAAATGTACTTTTGAACAGAATATTACCAAAATTTAAACCTCTATTGCATTATAAAGGAGAAAAATAAATTCTTCTCATCTTGTTTGAAATATCAATCTTCATTGTATCTTAAAAATTAAACACAAATATTTAACATGAGACATGTATTGTAATGATTACTATAGAATTAATTCTTTAGTTTTAACTAGTGTTCTCTCCTGTCCATATAAGTCTATGAAAACTTTGCCTCCATATTTATAGAAATCAACCAGAAAGAGAAAGAATTTTAAATATTATATTCTTTTCAATATAACTCTAAGAAAGCACGTTTTCTATTACCATGTTCTGATTGTGAGAAATGATCTTCTTTATAATCTTTTTAAATTTCCAGTGATACCGAACAAGTGGATATATGTCTGTTTACATACCATATCTTAATAAAAATAATTTGCTCTAGTTGATATTTATTCTATAAAAGTAACTTCTCATAACAAACAAACAAACAAACAATCTTATGATTGGATTGCAATTCGCTTGTAAAAAAATGCTTAGATGACCTTAAGATGAATCTCAAATACTACAGTAATAATGATGATGAATTATAAATAATAATTTTAATATATAGAATATAAACTATCAAGAATTTATAACAAATGGAGTACATAATCACAGCCCTTCTGAATTGAATGAAACATTTATTTTAACAACAATAACAGTATATTCTGAATCTGTGGTTAATTGTTTAAGGAGAAATAATTTCATCTCTGTATACTGGCACAATATCATCATTTAATAAATGGATAATGTGGATTGATCAAACCAAAATACTTTATACATTGCTCTCTCACAGTTTATTATACATTGGTGAAAAAATACACAGAAGAATGGGTGAGAAACTGTGATATTGACCCTAGGATATAATCTTCAGTTTAGCAGAGTGATATTTTGGGCTATATTGTACAGAGTAAAATAATATGTTTAAATATATGATTTATTTCAAAATTGCTAAAAGAGCACATTTCAAATAAAATGTTTGTCTGACCTGGCCTCTCCCTTTCACGTTTTCCAGCATGCACCTCACAAATCCTATTCTAAGCTGTCTGACTCCATCTTCTGAATCTAACTCTCTATTTTCCATTTGAATTCTTTCTTCCAGAGCTAAGCATAAACATGTTTCATCTTTTCTTCTCTTTTGCTTTAAACTCCGTAAAAAGTAATCACCACATGTGACAGTTGCTTTTTTCTCTGAAATATCTTATAGAATCCATTTCAATTGTTTGACTAAAACTAGATTTTTTTTCTTCACCACATTTTATCCAGTACAAAGCAGCAATCTCATGGTAGTTCCCACTCCTGTCTCAGTACAACTATACATTTTTTTTCACACTAGAGAAAGTAACTTTTCTAGAGTATGAATACAACCATGTGAGAAATTTCAAAGAAGGTACAATGAATGTTTAAAGAAAGTAATAAAACACATTAAAACACAGGTAGTAACATGCAAATATTTGAGACCAGATGGATTGGTATATAATGTTCTTTTAAAAATTTCCTAGTTAGATCTGGAGAGGACAGGAGGTCCACAAGGAGAGCAACAGAACCAAAAAAATTTGAGCACAAGGGTCTTTCCTGAGACTCATACTCCAACCAAGTACCATGCATGGAGATAACTAGAACCCCTTCACAGATGTAGCCCATGGCAGTTCAGTGTCCAAGTGGGTTCCATAGTAATGGGAACAGGGAGTGCTTCTGACATGAACTGATTGGCCTGCTCTTTGATCACCTCCCCCTGAGGGGGGAGCAGCTTTACCAGGCCACAGAGGAAGACAATGCAGCCACTCCTGATGAGACCTAACAGAGTAGGATCAGAAGGAAGAAAAAGAAACCCTCCCCTACCAGTGCACTTGGGGAGGGGAGTGTGTGGAGAAGGGGGAGGAAGGGAGGGACTGGAAAGGGAGGAGGGAGAGAACTAGAGGGGGGATACAAAGTAAATAAAGTATAATTAAAAAATAAATTAATTAAAAAAATAAAAAATATTTAATACTATTACTTTATTCTATCAAATTGGATAATATTAATTTTAAAAAATGTTTATATCTACAGTCCTAGTAGTAAGTTCTTGGTGGTTGTATTCTTTCATGTACAACATTGATAATCTCTTTTTTATTTAAAAAAATATCTTTGTCACTTTGTACTTACCCAGACATATACATCTAACAGTTTGTTCCCCTAAGACTTTTACCCATTTTCATATATAATGTTTGCATGTTTCGTTCTCTTTTTAATACTCTTCCATCTCTTCTGAATTGTCCCTCCTGGAAGGATACGATTGTGACTCTAGCTGAGACTCCTAACCCGGGAACATGAAGACTGAAGTGACCATCTCCTAGCCAGGAAGGACTAGAGAAAGAAGGGGAACAACAACCCACTGACAAAATCTGTGAACCAAAAATTATCCTGCCTACAAGAATTACAGGGAAAAAGAGGGGGAAAAAAGATTAAAGGAATGTCCAACCAATAACTGGCCCAAACCGAGATCCACCCCATGGCAGAGAGCCAGCCCCTGACACTATTAATGGCAGGAGCCTAATTTGACTGTCCTTTGATAGTCTTCACGCAGCAGCAGCAGATTGAGACAGATGCTGGGACTTGCAGTCAATCATGGACAGAGCTCTGACGGACCCTGTGGAAATTTTGGGGGGAAAGATGGAAGGACCTGGAACAGACAGGAACCTCACAAGGAGACCAACAGAGACAACTAACCCAGTCCCATGGGTGCTTTCAGAGACTGGGACATCAACTAAGGAGAATGCATGGTCTCGACCTAGGCCCCCTGCACACATGTAGCCAATTGGTCTTCATACAGGGAATAGGGTGAGTGGAAGATGGAGGGTCTGTTTCTAACATGGATTCTATTGCCTGATTTTGGATCACTTCCCCCTGGCAAGGATGACTTGCCTTCCCTTAGGGGATGAGGATATGCTCAATCCTGATGTGACCTCCTGTGCTGAGGGGGGTTGATACTATGGAAGGGAGGCCCAATTTTTCTGGGGAGGAAAGGGAGAGAGGAAAGGGAAAGAGAGGAAGGGAAGGCTGGAAGGACAGGAGGGAGGGGGCACCCATAGGATATAAAATAAATAAACTGAATATTTTTTTAAAGTGTCTGTCTTCTTCATTTTTTTTTTTTTGCATTTGCATTTGCTCCCTAGGGATAGTTTCTTTAATTCAGTAACTTAGAATGGATGGATAGGCATAGAAATTCATAGCACAAAACACATTCCATTATAATACCAGGCTGAATAACTTTTGACTGTTCAAAACTAATGCTATAGCATGTTAAAGAAAGATTGATACATATGTCTGCTCACCTAAAATATGTTTACAAAAGCCATGTTACTCTATATTTTATACAGTGTACTTTTTAGGTACATACAGAAAATTCATCTATTAGTCATTATAAGTAAAATAAGATCATGAAAAAAACTACATATAAATTGAAATTACATTTCAGAGAAATAAAGATACAAGTAAAATTATTTTAATGATAATCTTTTTAAAATATTCATAATATTTTTTCTGTTTATTTAACTGTTACATTCTATTAACATGAGATGATATTTTAGCAAAAGAAAATATTTCATGAAAAAAACAAGAAAGGCAAAGCAATAATATGTACCAAACATGTTAATTTGGTAAAAATTGCATAATTAACTAAAAAGTTCACTTTGTTGATTTTATTATATGATTATATTTTGATCTCTTCTTATTTCAAAGTTATGTTATTTATTTGTAAACATAGATGTAAATCTATTTTTTCATCAACTAAACATTTTAGTAAGGCAGTATACTTAGTATTTTTAATTGAATATTATAAAATATATTAGAAGGTACAAATACTAATGGTAATTATTTAAGGTTTTTTTTTCTTCCATTTTGGGTAAGGTGGACTTTTTATGTTTTAAGAGTAAATTGTGCTAATTTCTTATAATGGAAGCGAGAAGAAATGAGGAGCTGTATATAAATTTTAAAATGAGATGTTTTCTTTATACTTTTCACATGTTTTCCAAAAGAATGAAATATGAGAAATTTGTGAAATTTTGTTGAGTACATTGTCAAACATATTCTTACACCAAGAGTCTAGAAACGAGGCTGTGGAGTCATGTGGTGAAAGAAAGAAAAAGTACATCATTTCGAAGAAATCTACCCAGTACTGTCTTATAGAAATTACTTATTTGCAGCTAAAACACGAGAAAGAAGTCTATAACAGGGCAATATTCTCAACAAAAGCATTAAATATATAAACATGAATTAAAAAATAGTTTTGTTCCTCTAAACTTCCCTATAATGTACACTGTGTTTAAAACAACTGAACAAGTATAGAACTCTCTGAAGTTTTGTATTTCAGAAATAATTTTTTTCTGGTATACTGATATTTTAAAATATGGGAAAAAAAACAGAGTATAATTTTTGTATTCAGCTAGATATGATTCTATTTTTGTTTAGATTCATTTTTATACATTTATTTAAAAATTTTTCATTTTGTCATGTTTTCCACTTTTAAAAATCCTAGAAATTTGTTAAATTTGGACTTCCATTGGAGTTATACTACTTTATTACTTTACTTATTTAATTGTACACTTTGCAATAATAAGTATTTTGAATATTAAATTTAAAAAAGTTAGGACAAAGAAAAACTGAAATATTCATGGGGTTAAAGATATAGAACAGGTCTTATCAAGACTGTCTGCATTGTCTTCTTCTGTGGCCTGGTAAGGCTGCAACATCCCTAGGGCGAGGTGATCAAAGAGCAGGTCATTGAGTTCATGTCAGAGAGAGCCACTGTTCACCTTACTAGGTAACCACTTGGACACTGAGCTGCCATGGGTTACATCTGTGCTGGGGTTCTAGGTTATCTGCATGCATGGTCCCATGAGTCTCTGGGAAGACCCCTAGGCCCAGGTATTTTGGTTCGGTTGCTCTCTGGTCAGAAGGAAGGGGAGGAGGACCTTCCCTATCAGTGGATTAGGGAAGCAAGCAGAATGGGAGGAGAAGAGGGAGGAAGGGCAGGATCATGAGGAGATAAGTGAGGGGGCTACAGCCAGGCTACAAAGTAAATATTTATAATAAATAAAAAATTAATTAAAAAGCAGTCATATAAAAACAAGTAAAAAAAAGAAATATAACAGAAGTTTTTTTTTTAATTTTGTTTCCTTTTTTAATTTATATTTGTTATATTAATTACAGGTTATTTACTTTGTATCGCAGCTGTAGCCTCCTCCCTCATTCCCTCCGAATCCAACCATCCCTCCCTCATCTCCTCTCATACCCCTCTCCAAGTCCACTGATAGGGGAGGTCCTCCTCCTCCTCTTCCATGTGACCCTAGCCTATCAGGTCTCATCAGGACTTGCTGCCATGTCATCCTGTGTCACCTGGTAAGGCTGATCCTTCCTCAGGGAGGGGGTGGTGGTCAAAAGCCTGCCACTGAGTTCATGTCAAAGACAGTCCCTGTTCCCCTTACTAGGGTACCCACTTGGAGACTGAGATGCCATGGGCTACATCTGAGCAGGGAATCCAGGTTGTTTCTATGAATGCTCCTTGGTTGGAGTATAAGTCTCAAAAAAGTCCCCTGTGCACAGATGTTTTGGTTCTGTTGCTCTCCTTGTAGAACTCCTGTCCCAGTTCAATTATTTACATCAGAAATATTTAAATAGGATTGCCTTTTTTATTCTGTGCTCATATATGGGTTCTGCTACAAAAATCAAATCTGCACAGGTATATAGGTAACTGTGTATATGTATGTCTATATATATGTATGCATGGGTAGATGCTTATATCCCTCTCTCTGTGTGTATGTATATATGTGTTAACATAAAATTTTATTTCAGTTAAGAATTATGGAAAATATCTGTAACCTTAGCACTATAAACTGAGGCAGTAAATTACTGTGTTGAACATTCTGGAGTACCTAGAGAAAACTTTTCAATGAGAAAATACTTGAACGCTCTTTTAACAATTATCTTATGAACATAAATTTTAATTTTTCTTAGTTTCTTTACAATTTTTAAGCATATAAACATCTCTCTATATATAAATTTTAGTTCCCCTTCCTCCATTGCTGGTGGGAATTAAAATTTGTACAACCACTTTGAAAATCTATCTGGCCCTTTCTCAGACAATTAAGAAGAGCACTTCCTACAGATCCAGTTATACCACTCCTAGGCATACATGCAAAAGTTGCTCAAATATGCAACAAGGCATATGTTCAACCATGTTTGTAGCAGCTTTATTTGTAATAGCCAGAACCTGAAAACAACCCAGATGTCCCACAACAGTTGAATGTTCATAGAAATTGTGGTATTTTTACACAATGGAATACTACGCAACAATTAAAAACAAGTAAATCATGAAATTTGCAGACAAATGGTGGGACCTAGAACGAAACACCCTGAGTGAGGTATACAAGAATCAGAAAGACACACACGGTATATATTCACTTATAAGTGGATACTAGACTTATGAAATAAGATAAATATATTAAAACCTGCACACCTAAGGAAGCGAAACCAGGAAGACCCTGGGCAAGATGATCAATCCTCACACAGAAAGACAAATGAGATAGACACAGAAGTAGGAGAAAACAAGAAACAGGACAGGAGCTTACTACAGAGGGCCTCTGAAAGACTCTACCTAGCAGTGTATCAAAGCAAATGCTGAGACTTATAACCAAACTTTGGGCAGAGTGCAGGCAATCATGAAAAAAGGGTGAGTTAGTAAGATCTGAAGAGAACAGGAGCTCAACAAAGACCAAATATATCAGGGCACAGGGGTCTTGTCTGAGACTAATTCTTCAACCAAGGACCATGTATGGATATTACCTAGAATCACTGCTTGGACATAAGCTATGGCAGGTCAGTATCCCAGTAAGGGGAACAGGGACTGTCTCTGACATGAACTCAGTGGTTAGCTCTTTGGCCTCCCACACTCTGTGGGAGGAACAACCTAGCTAGTTCACAGAGGAGGGCATGGCAGCCAGTTCTGGTGAAACCTGATAAGCTAGGGTCAGATGGAAGGGGAGGAGGACCTCCCCTATCAGTGGACTTAGAGGGGGGCAGAGAGGAGATGATGGAGGGAGAGTGTGATTGGGAGGGAATGAGGGAGGGACTACAGCTGGGATCCAAAGTAAATAAGCTGTAATTAATGTAAAAAAATAATTAAATAAATTTCCAATGACATGGTTTAGTTGTTAAACCATGGATGGATATATATATATATATATATATATATATATATATATATATATATATAATTAGTTCCCGCCATTTTTCTGAAAATTTCATGATTTCCTTATTTTTAATTGTTGAGTAGTATTCCACTGTGTACATGTACCACAATTTCTGTATCCATTCTTCAACTGAGGGACATCTGGGTTCTTTTCAGCTTTTTACAAATAAAACTGAAATGATAATGATTGAGCAAATGTCTTTGTGGTATAGTTGAGCATCTTTTGGATATATGCCTAGGAGTGGTATAGCAGGAGCTTGAGGTAGCACTATCCCTAATTGTCTGAGAAAGAGCCAGATTTATTTCCAGAGTGGTAGTACAAGTTTATATTTCCAATGGAAGAGGGTTCCTCTTTCTCCATATCCTCTCTAGCTCATGTTGTCAGTAAGTGAGGTATCCCAGAAGCAGAAAGACACACATGGTATATAGTCACATATAAGTGGATATTAGACATAAATTGTAGGATAAACATTTGTACAACTAAAGAAGGTAAGCAGGAAGGAGGATCCTGGGTAAGATGCTGAATCCTCATTCAGAAAGGCAAATGGAATGGACATCAGAAGAGGAAGAAAAGAGGGAACAAGACAGGAGCCTACCCCAGAGGGTCTCTGACAGATTCTACCCTGCAGGGTATCAAAGCAGAGTCTGAGACTCATATCCAGCTTTGGGCAGAGTGCAGGAAATATTATATATCTGGGCAAAGGGATCTTTTCTGAGACTGATTCTTCAATCAAGGACCATGTATGGATATAACCTGGAGTCCCTGCTCAGAGGTAGCCCATGGCAGCTCAGTATCCAGGTGGGTTTCCCTAGTGACGGGAACAGGAACTGTAACTGATATGAACTCAGTGGCCTGCTCTTTGACCCCCCACCCCGAGTGAAGAGGAGCCTTGCTTGGCCATAGAGGAGGACATTGCAGCAGGTCCTGATGAGACCTCATAAGCTAAGGTCAGATAAAATGGGAGGAAGACCTCCCCTATCAGTGGACTTAGAGAGTGGATTTAGAGAGGGAGGAGATTAGGGAAAGAGGGTGGCATTGGGGGGAATGAAAGATGGGGCTACAATTGGTATACAAAGTAAACTGTAATTAACATAAAAATGAAAATTTAATAATAAAAAAAGAAAGGAGAAAAAAATATGGGTCCTTTCTGAGACTGATACTCCAGTCAAAGACCATTCATAGAGATAACTTAGAACACCTGCACAGATGTAGCCCCTGGAAGCTCAGTGCCCAAGTAGGTTCCCTCGTATTGGGAACAGGAACTGTCTCTGACATGAACTCAGTGGCTTCCTCTTTGATCACCTCCCTCCCCCTGAGAAGACAAGGCAGCCAGTCCTGATGAGAACTGATAGACTAGGATCAGAGGAAAGGGTAGAAGGACCCCAGTGGTGTTGGGGAGGGGCATAGGAGAAAAGAGGGAGTGAGGGAGAGGGCTACAGCTGGGATAAAAAGTGAATAAACTGTAATTAATAAAACAATAAATAATTTTTTAAAAAGTAGTATGCGCATGCAGGCTATGACCATGTTATAATCCCTAAGAAATTAGTAAAGGTCTTCATATTCAAAACTTCTGTGGGATGTGGCCTGGGTATATTTTATACATTTCATATTAAAAACGAAGAGAATAAAGGAGATGTGAAAACATAGGGGCAGGGAGCTGTTGAAAGAAGGGTGGGATTGGGAGGGAATAAGGGAGTTGGATACAGCTGGGATACAGAGTTAATAAAATGTAACTAATAATAATAAACAATAAAATAATGTAAAAAAAAAGAGCTTTACCCCTCCCCCCCAAAAAAGAAAACATTCTGAAAAAAAAAATTAAACACCCTAGGGAAGATGCTCTATCCTCATTCAGAAGGACAAATGAGATAGACATCAGAAGCAAGAGAATATAGTGAACAGAACAGCAGCTTACCACAGAAGGTCTCTGAAAGGCTCTACTGATCCAGGTACCAAAGCAGAAGGTGAGGCTCATAGCCAAACTTTGGGCAGACTGCATGTAATTTTATGAAAGAAGAGGGACATAGAAGACCTGGAAGGGACAGGAGCTCCAAAATGAAAAACAGCACTCCTCCCACAAAAAAAAAAAAAAAAAAAAAAAAAAAAAACAGCCAAAACTGTTCCTTGGGGGCCCTGCAGAGACTGATATGCCAACCAAGGACCATGCATGGAAAGGACCTAAAAGCCCAGCTCAGATGTAGCCCATAGACTCAGTTTCAAAGTAAGTTCACAATAAGGGAAACAGGGGCTGTCTCTGGCATGAACTCAGTGGCAGGCTCTATGATCACTTTTCCCAGGGGGATTCAGCCTTGTCACTCCACAAAGGAAGACAATGCAGCCAATCCTGATGAGCCCTGATAGGCTAGGGTCAGATAGAAGGTGAGAAGGACTGCTCCTATCATTGGACTAAGGAAGGGCCATAGGGAGAAAAGTGGAAGGGAGGTGGAATGGGGAGGAGACTATGGAAAAGGCTACAGAGGGGATACAAATTGAATAAATTGTAATAAAGAATAAATACAAAATTAAAACATTCCTATTAATAAGACAACCTGCAATAGTTTATACAAACATATATTTTACAAAATTTAAATCTTAAAAAAATACATGTACTTGTTCATGTAGTCAAGCATAATTTTATTTTTTTATGATGATAGTTCTCAAAAAATCTTTCATCTTTTAAAATATTAGTCATATTTATTCAAATTAGGAATCACTTTCTTCTCTCACTTAATTATAGCTTAATACCAATTAGTGAAACTTTCCCATCACATTCCACTTTCCTACTCCTATTATAAAATGGAAATCTTATAATCAATAATATTACTTTTTAATCATTTTAATTGTATTGGAAGGTAAATGTTTGGACATTTTCTGGTAAAGAGATTCAGGAAAGACATGTGAATCAATATCTTTTGTCATACACAGATTATTTATCAAATAATCACTTTAGCAACTTAACATCCAATAGACAAGTGAGTGGAGTGAGTCATAATCCTTTAATATTTTTTATTATAATTTATTACAAATTATTTAATTTGTATCCAGGCTGTGGCCCCTTCCTTGTCTCCTACCAATTCCAACCTCCTCCCTCTTCTCCTATGTCTTTCCCCTAGTCCACTGATATGGGAGGTCCTCCTCTCCTATTTGACCCTAGGTTATCAGGTCTCATCAGGAGTGGTTGCATTGTCTTCCTCTGTGGCCTGGCAAAGCTTCACCCCACACCCCCCAGGTGGAGGTGATCAGAGAGCCTGCCACAGAGTTTTTAATCTTTGTTAGTTTCAACAGTGCTATCATATAGAAAAGAATGCTTTGGAGAGATTCATACATTTAAACACTAGGTTTCTATATAGTAGCACTGTTTTGATGTTATTGTATTACCCTGAGGACATGGAGCTTTGCTGAAAAAGGATTCCCTGGTTATGGGTTTTGGATATTTGGTAATTTGGCTCAACTTCCATTATTCTTTCTGACTCCTGACTGTAAAAGCAATGTGATCAGCTGTCTCATACTTCTGTCCCCATACCCTCAACAGCATGGTAGTCTTTTCCATTTAAAACATAAGCTAAGTTTATTTCTTCCTCCCTTAAGTTGCAGCAAGGAAAGTAAGCCAATACAATCAACAACAAAGTCATTATTGAATAAACTCATGAAGAAAGTGTCAGGGCACCAGGGGAAGGGGTTTTGTCAGTGTTCAGCAATACAAGTGCTGGGGCGTCAATGTCATCAATACTAGAGTAGCTGCTGACACTCAAGCTGGCAACAGTGTGAATTAATATGTCATGAGCTACTAGTGCATCACCAATGGAAAGGGTGATTTCATGAATGACTCATTTTGATACAGATTTTTCTTCCCACACTTTCAAACTTAGGCCAAAAACTCCCTTTGAACATACAATAAAAATTTTCACAGAACTCAAACACAGTTTTTCCTGACCAATAAGTTCATTACTCAATACCGGGAACATAGCAGGGATTCCTCAATAAAATAAATTGATCTAATGTTTTCTTCATCCTGAGGCATATATTACATGCCAAAACAACTTTCCTCAGCACTACAAGATATTAACTCATAAACAGTGTCCTTGTAAGAAGACTCCATTCCATTTTTTCCTCTTAAATCCAGCTACATCAAGAGTATGAAGTAATAATAAAGCCAGAATAGGCTTTTTCTGAACTGATAATCAGGATTATTCAGTTCCAATTTCAGTAAATAACACCTCAGGAGTCATTACTACAGTCTATGATTAAAAAGGACATTATACACAACACATGTTCTAAATTACAGCAATTCAAAGAAAGCTTTAATCAAGACATGACAGGACATTAAATCATTTGTAATACATTGCATGCATATATATATATATTACTATATGTGCAATATTATGTACATATTTGGTTCATAATATAAAATAGAGAAATAAATGATAAGTATTCATTCTATGAGGTAACAATTAGCTTCACTAGCATGACCAGGTGGGATAGATGGGGTTGGACAGGGTAGTTAAAAAAAAGAACAAGAAGAGAATAAACAAGTAACACCTTTTAACAGGCCAGTTTGTAAAAATATTCAAAAAAATGTTAGGAAGGCAAATAAAATCTGTACACATGGAGCACATTAACACGAATTAGGATTTAATGGAGCTATACAAGACTATTCAAACATTCTTAATTAATTGATGTAAATTCCTGTGTGACAGGCTAAAAAAGATATAGACATAAAAATACAGACTTGAAGAACCTTAAAATTCTTCCCTTTCTGAGTGATGAGAAAAACATTCTTAACATGCTAGGAATAAACTGGCACTCCATCTCAGTCACAAAACTGGACATTTCTAAAATAAGTAAGTCTAAACTTAATATCTAAATAACTTCTAAGATCAGAGATAAAGCAATATTTTTACATCTATAGACTGCACAATTAGAAGTCCTGTGCAATATAATAGTTCAAAAAACAAAAAAGAAAGTTGAAGGTACACTGACTAAAAAAGAAGACAATGAAATTATCTCTATGTGCCAATAATATGGAAGTTTATTTATTTTCAGTTTTTTTTTAATTTATTTTTATTATTAGTTACATTTTACTAACTCTGTATCCCAGCTGTATCCTGCTTTCTCATTCCCTCCCAATCCCACTCTTCCTCCCTCATCTCCTCCCTGCCCCTTTCCAAGTCCCCTGAGTGGGGAGGACCTCCTCCCCTTTCATCTGACCCTAATTTATCAGGTATCTTCAGGACTGGCTGAAAAGTCCTCCTCTGTGGCCTAGCAAGACTGCTCCTCCCTGGGGGAGTGGGGAGGTCATGCAGAATATACTCCAAATTTTCCATAATAAAAATGTGTACACTAACTCCTCCCTGTAGCAGGTGAAGATAGTATAATGTTAGGTTAATAAAAAAAATAAAACACAGAATGTTTGTTTTAACAATAAAATATGAATTCTTTTTATGTTGTTGTCTTTTATTGAGATGGGGGTCTACATGCATGAACCTCCTGAGTTCTGGATTATAGACAAGTGCCATCAACCCAATTTTTATGCAATGATAACAATATAGTCAATCCACTGTCTCTTTAGGCTAGCAAGCTCTATATCATCTAACATCTCCAGCCCCACAAACAAATTAAAAAACTAATAACAATATTTGTAATGGTAATATTATATGTATATTATAATTATAACTGTTATTAATTTTTCTATAATCAGCTTAAAGGAAATATTTAGTCAAAATGTAATAAAATGTGTACAGATTTTTCATGAAATCAACCTACAAAACTGATTTAAGAAGTGATAGAATGAATGCCTGGCCCAACCTGAGACCCAAACCATGGGAGGTAGCCAATCCTTGACACTATTAATGATACTCTGTTAAGCTTGCAGACAGGAGTGTAGCATAGCTGTCATCTGAGAGGCTCCACCCAGCAGTGAATGAAAACAGATGCTGAGACTCACAGCCAAACATTAGGCAAAGCATAGGGAATCTCCTGTAAAAGAGGGCAGAAAGCTTAGAAGGACTGGAAGTGACAGGAGCTCCACAAGAATAGCAGCAGAGCAAACTAATGAGGGCCCTGAGGGGCTTTCTGAGACTGAAGCACCAACCAAGACCATGCATGGACTGCACCTAGGACCCCTACTTAGATGAAGTCGATGGGTGGCTCAGGCATCATGTGGGTTTCTACTAAGGGAGCAGAGGCTGTCTCTGACATGGACTCTGTTGTCTGACTTTTGACCACTTGCTCTATGCCCTGTCTG
This sequence comes from Psammomys obesus, assembly GCF_907164565.1. Lineage (NCBI taxonomy): Eukaryota > Metazoa > Chordata > Mammalia > Rodentia > Muridae > Psammomys > Psammomys obesus. The sequence continues at coordinate 1,717,095 of NW_026594428.1, read as the reverse complement.
GGCTGCCTCACCAAACCGCAGGAGAAGAGGATGTGCTCAGACCTGATGTGATTTGATGTACTGGTGGGTTAGAATGGGAGGAACCATAAAGGGAAACAAAAGGGCAGGTAAGACCAGAAGGAGAGGAGGGAGGGGCCAATGATCTGAATGTAAAGAGAATAAAGAATAAATAAGTTAATAAAAAGAAAAAAGAAAAGATCATCTGACCCTTCAGATGGAATGGGAAGAGGACCTCTTCTATCAGTGGAGTAGGGGAAGGGCATGAGAGGAGAAGAGGGAGGGACAGTGGGGTTTGGAGTGAATGGGGAGAGGCTACAGCTAGGATACAAAGCAAATAAATTGTAATAATAAATAAATAAATGAATAAATTAGAGGTGACAGAAAAATAAAATAAATGAAGAGGGTAGTCATGTTCATAAACAGAAGAATTGAGGACTATGAAAATGTTAGCCTTAACTTATATGAAAAAAAGAGTAGTGATTTTGCTCTGTTTTGTGCTATTAACAAAATTATTTCTACGTTTACACAAGATGGTTATAAAAATAAGTTTGATGGCATTGAGGAAAAATAAAAATACTGTAGTTCAAGTAGATTCACAATTTAGAAAGTTATGCACATCAATAGAATGGAATAAAAAACAGAAATTTATCCAAGCAAGGCACTAAAAATCCTCTTTCACAAAAGATGAAGCCTAGTTTACTGAATGACACAGGACAAGTGGAAACAGTAGCCAAAAAATAAATTCATTGAACTTACATATAAAAACAAACACATGTAACAATAAACATCCTAGCACAAACTACAAAACTGAATTAAGAAAACTGAGTACAGAAGAAAGGGACTGCAGTATTTTCATAATACATTAACTTCTTTGTGTAAAACTCAATAAAGAAAATAGAAGACAAGAATAGGAGAAGTTAACTGAAGGACAAATACCATAAATCAAAATTTATGTAGAAAAAAATTAATACAAAAACAGTTTTTTAACTTTTATTAAATACAATTTATTCACTTTGTATCCCCCCATAAGTCCCTCCCTCTTCCCCTCCCAATCCCACCCTTCTTCCTCCTTCTTCATGCATGCCCCTCCCCAAGTCCACTGATAGGGGACGTCCTCCTTTCCTTTCTTCTGATCTTAGTTTCCCAGATCTCATCAGGAGTGGCTGCATTGTCATTTTCTGTGGCCTGGTAAGGCTGCTCCCACCTCAGGGGGAGGTGATCAAAGAGCAGGCCAATATACCTGATTATGTCAGAGGCAGTCCCTCTTCCCATTACTATGTAACCCACTTGGACACTAAACTGCCATGGGCTACATCTGTACAGGAGTTCTAGGTTATGTCCATGCATGGTACTTGGTTACAGTATGAGTCTCTGGGAAGACCCCTGTGTTCAAATTTTCTAATTCTGTTGCTCTCCTTGTGGAGTGCCTGTTCTCTCCAGATCGTACTATTTTCCTCTTCTTACATAAGATTCCATGTACTCTGCCTAACAATTGGTCATAAGTCTCAGCGTCTGCTTTGATAGTCTGCAGGGCAGAGGCTTTTAGAGGCCCTCTGTGGCAGGTTCCTAACTTGTTTCCTGTTTTTGTCTTCTTCTGGTGTCCATCCTCTTTGCCTTTCGGGATGGAGATTGAGCATTTTATTCAGAGTTCTCTCTCTTGATTAGTTTCTTAGAGGTACAGATTTTAGTAGGTTTACCATATATTACATGCCTATATGAGTGAGTATATACCGTGTGTGTCTATCTGATTCTGGGACAGCTCACTCAGGATTATCCTTTCCAGGTCCCACCATTTACTTGCAAATTTCATCACTTCTTTATTTTTCATTGCTGAGTAATATTCCATTGTGTAGATGTACCACAATTTCTGCATCCATTCTTTGGTGGAGGGGCATCTGGTCTGTTTCCAGCTTCTGGCTAACACAAACAAAGCTGCTACAAACATGGTTGAGCAAATGTCATTGTGTAATTGAGCCTCTTTTGGATATATGCCTAGGAGTGGTATGGCTGTTCCTTGAGGAAGTGCTATTCCTAGTTGTCTGAGAAAGCACAAGATTGATTTCCAGAGTGGTTGTACAGGTTTACATTCCCACCAGCAGTGGAGGAGGGTTCCCCTTTCTGCACAACCTTTTCAGCATGTGTTGTCACTAAAACAGTTTTGATAAAAATAAAAAGTGATGTATCCTTTAAGAAAATCAGCCAACTAGGTCTCATCAGGAGTGGCTGTGTTGTCTTCTTCTGTGGCGTGGTAATGAGTGTAATTAATAAAGAAAAAAAAAACACTCAAAGAAAACACTAAGCTACATATACAAAATGTATATAGAATATACCATTTATTTCAAATCTGTATAGTTTAAATAAAAAAGCTTAAAACCAAAATCTGCAATAGCCTTAAGTACGGATCTCACAAAAAGAAATGAAATGCAATCATTAATGTTTGCAACTTGTTTAGGTTCATGAAAATGAATTTATGGGTATCAATTTTAAATATATATTGACAGTACTGTGGAATGTTGCAAATTATATTTGATCTATTATGTTACAAATAAAGTCCTGAATCTGCAAATCTTTATGATAGCTCCCCACCCCCACTCCCCAAAAAAAGAAAATGAGCCAAACATTGGACGATGCTTAGAGAGACTTGTGGAAAGTTGGAGGAAAGAAAAAAGGACCAGGAGGTGACAGGAATTCCACAAAGACCAACAGGGCCAACTAACCAGGGCTCAAAGGGGCCTGCTGAGACTAAAGTTTCAACCAAGGACCATGTATGAACTGAAATTAGCCCTTCTACAAAATGCAGTAAATGGACAGCTCAGGCTTCATGTGGGTCTTCTAGTTAGTAGGGGAGTGGGGACTGTATCAGACACAGATTCACTTGCCAGCTGTAAGATCACTTCCACCTGATGGGGCTGCCTTATCAGGCAACAGGGGAAGAGGCCATGCTCAGTCCTGAAGCAACTTGATGAGCTGGGGTGGATGAAAAAGGGAGCTCTCCTTTTTTTCAGAAAGAAGTGAAGGGGGATGGGAAAGGGAGAAAGGGTTGAACTCGGAGGGGTGGAGGAATGGGGCTACATCCAGGATGTAAAATACATAAAAAGTAAATTAATTAATTACAAAAGAAAATTATTCCAAAATCTCTGCGCATCTTAGAGAAAAGGAGCTACAGGTGCATAATTCATTTCTAGCAAGAAAATTTAATTCTAAGTTCTACTAAGAAATAATAATCAATAATAAATAATGAGGAGGCAGGGCAAGATGGTGGCACCTGGAGGACTCTCATTCTGACCAGCAACACAGCAGGATCGGCACAGTGACCAGCAATCAGAACTTGCAGCCATAAAACACAAGTGATTGTGTTTCCCAGGTGAAAGGATACCCCACGGTGGGGGATTCAATCAGCTTTTAACTCACCCAGCTAAACCCTGGGAAGAGATCCGGGTTCCGCCAGACACTTGGTTGCCAGCCCAGAGCCACAAGTCAGTGTGCTCTGGTCACAGTCCCAGACTGAACTGTGCACACCACACCATCAGAGACTGGAATTTCCAGTTGAGAGATAACCCCATGGGGCAGGAAACGATTGGGACCGACCTTAGGTCACCCAGACATCCCCTGGAAGAGACTCGGGTTCCGCGGGCGCCCCAGGAGCCAGCCCAGAGCAAGAGCCGGGGACCCAGGCTCCTGCAAAGAGCCCTGCCTGTGCACCTGATTTGCTGCCCCAGATAGAACTGTGGGCCCCAGGGGACCAGAGACTGAGTTTTCACTGTCAGATGCAAACCTACAGGGAGGGAATCCGCTGGTCTGATCTCAGAGTACTCAGAGTACCCCCACCCCGAAAAGGTCTCTGGAAAATTACCCAGTTTAGGCAGACGTTCATACTCCCAAAGACCGGAAAGGCAGAATCAAATGCGTCTGTGCCTGCAGGTTCTACTCACCATCCCAGACAGAACAGCGGTCCTCAAAGCAAAGAATGGGTGTCCCTGTCAGGAGGAAACCCCCAGCGGGGGGGATCATCAGGTCTAATGCTCAGGACACTCAGCACCAAAAGACTTTCTGGATTCACCCAGACTCTAAGCTCTAGCCTTCTACTGCAGGCAGGAGCTCTGTGCTCAGCCACCATTATTGAGTACCCCCAGGGCACTGGGACACACAGCTGCATCCTCAGACCTACAAAAGTCAGAGAGCCATTACAGCAGCCCTCAGATACTGTGCCAAGGATCAACCAGTTATCCCTAGTTATTCCTAGCTAGACTGACAAAACTGTGGGAATCCCTGGTCCTTGAAGAGGGCTGCACCCAAAACTTACACCTTAAGAGCAACAGCTGAGCTCAATAAATTCTGAGCAAGAAACCCAGCAGCAGGACAGCCATCACCAGGACCTCTCCTGAGGAGAGGAAAGCCTTCCTGCATGCCACAGTTACCATACAGTTCCATACACCTGAAGTGAACTGTGACAATTCCTGAGAAGCACCACTATTCAGGTGACCATACCCAAAAAGCAGAGGAGAACTTCAGAACCCCGCCAAGTAGAATCTCCCCACCCCAGGACTCAGCAGGCACCAGAAATTAACAGACAAAACCTGAGACAGAGAGATGGGTAGAAGCCAGTGAAAAAGTACAACCAACAAAAGGCAAACCAACATGGCATCCCCAGAACCCAGTTATCCAGGGGCAAGTAGCTCTGGACACCCTAACATAAGTTAAATTCAAGAAGATGACCTAACATCCATGCTAATGAAGAGGTTAATGGAGGAAGTAAATAAAATGCATAAAGAATTAGGGGAAGATATAATAAAACAGATTATGGTAATCCGTAAAGAAATACAGGAAGGTACAGCCAAACAGTCTGTGTTACTGAAAGAAATAAAAGAAACAGAAGAACACTCAAACAAACAGCTGAAGGAATTTAAGGAAAATACAGTCAGACAGGTAAAGGAAATCAACAAAACGGTTCAAGATCTGAAGATAGAATTGGAAGAATTAAAGAAAACACGAATGGAAGAAATCACAGAGAGGGAGAACCTAGGAAAGAAAACAGGAACTACAGAGGTAAGCATAACCAACAGACTACAAGAGATGGAAGAAAGAATCTCAGGTGTGGAAGATACAATGGAAGAAATAGATGTATCCAGCAAAGAAAATAATAAATCTAAAAAATTCCTGACACAAAACATCCAAGAAATCCAAGACAACATAAAAACACAAAACCTAAGAATAATAGGAATAGAGGAAAAAGAAGATTCCCTCCTCCAAGGCCCAGAAAATATTTTCAACAAAATCATTGAAGAAAATTTCCCCTTAAAAGGGAACTTAAACTTAAAAGGGAAGCCTATAAGAATACAAGAAGCCTACAGAACACCTGATAAATTAGATCAGAAAAGAAAATCCTCCTGCCACATAATAATCAAAACAGTACGTATACAGAACAAAGAAAAAAATACTAAAAGTTGCAAGGGAAAAAGGCCAAGTAACATATAATGGCAAACCCATCAGAATCACACCTGACTTCTCAACAGAAACTACGAAAGCCAGAGGAGCCTGGATGGATATCATGCAGAGCCTAAGAGAACACATATGTCAGCCTAGGCTACTGTACCCAACAAAACTCTCAGTCTTCATAGACGGAGAAAACAAGATATCCAACGACAAAAACAAATTTCAACAATACCTACACACAAATCCAGCGTTACAGAAGACACTGGAAGGGAAAATACAACCCAAGAAAATTAGCTTCTGTCAAGAAAATACAGGAAATAATTAACCTTACTACAGCAAAACAAAATGCAACCAAGCACAAAACCTTATGAACACAGCCAACATCAAAATCAAAGGATCTAACAGCCACTGGTCATTAATCTCTCTCAACATCAATGGACTCAACTCTCCAGTAAAAAGACACAGATTAACAGAATGGATATGTAAACAAAACCCAGCAATCTGTTGCATACAAGAAACACACCTAAGACCCAAAGATAGACATTACCTGAGGGTAAAGGGTAGGAAGAAGACTTTCCAAGCAAATGGACCCAAGAAGCAAGCAGGAGTAACCATCCTAGTTAGGGGAACAGGGACTATTTCTGACATGAACTCGATGGCAGGCTCTTCGACCTCCCCACACCCCAAGGGAGGAGGAGTCCTGCTAGGCCACAGAGGAGGACTCTGCAGCCAGTACTGAAGTTACCCTACAAAACAGGGTCAGATGAAAAGGGAGGAGGTCCTCCCCAATCAGTGGACTTGGAAAGGGGTAGGGAGGAGATTAGGGAAGGAGGGTGGAATCTGGAGAGAATGAGGGAGTGGGATACAGCTGGGATACAGAGTTAATAAAATGTAACTAATAATAATAAAATAAAACAAAGAAAAAGAAAAAAACAATTAGAGACATAGTGAGAAAGGCAAGCACTGGAAATAGCTAAGTGACATGAGACTTTATCTGGCTCCAGCTATATACACATCTCTCTCCTAAAACATTTAAAAAAATTGTTGCCCACCTAGACTCTTGCCTGCAGGTACTGTGCACACATGCTTTTCTTTGAACAATGCACCTAACAACGTGCTAACAATCCAAGAACCCCAATTGCATTAAACTGAATGCACAGTGCACACCAAATAATGGCATAAGTTTCTTTTCCCCTCTAAACAGCAGCAAACCTAAACAGTTTCTATTCAGACTTTTTGGTAGACAAGATCTCTGTTTGTAACCTGGCTGGCATAGGGCATGCTATGTACAGCAAGCCAGTTCCGGGTTTTCTGCCTTCTTCTATCTCCCAAATGCTGGGCCTAAAAGCTTGTGTCATCATGCTTCACTATTCAGTCATCTCAATTGCATTCCTGTTATATCTAGTTATGATCTAACATGAACAATTTTGAGTACATGCATAATACAGTACATCATATAGTCTGAGAGAAGTGAAATTTTTAGAAAGTTTAAAAATTATTCTTATAAATAATCTTGAAATTATTATGTAAATAATTCTACTAGTACAAAATCAGGAGAAAATAATCAGATATTTCACAGTAGATACTTGAAGAATCAATACGTATTCAACGCACATTCAACTGCTTGACTCTTTAACAAAATGTAAATAGAAAGTTTACAGGATGATACTGAACACATTCCTATTTTTTTTAAAAATTCTTTACAAGTTATTCATTTTTGATCCCAATTGAAACCCCTCCCTCACTTCCTCCCTGTCTCTCTCTCTCTCTCTGTCTCTCTCTCTCTCTCACTCTACCCTATTCCTGAGTCCACTGATAGGGGAAGTCTTCCTCCCCTACTTTCTCTCCATATATATTCAATATAGTACTAGCTAGATCAATAGCACAAGAAACAGATACCAAGGAGATACAAATCGAAAGGAAGAAGTGAAAGTATCACTATTTTCAGATGATATGATACCATACATCAATGACCCCAAAAATATCTACCAGGGAACTCTTACAACTGATGAACACCTTCAGCAAAGTGGCTAGATGAAAAATTAACTTAAAAAAAAATCAGCAGTCCTCCTGTATAAAAAAGACAAATGGGCTGAGAAAGAAATTAAGGAAACAACATCCTTCACAATAGCCAAAAGGAACATAAAGTACCTTGCTGTAACTCTAAGCTAGCAAGTCAAAGACTTGCATGAAAAAAAAAAAAACAAAAAAAAAAAACTTCCAGTTTCTGAAGAAAGAAATGGAAAAAGATATCAGAAGATGGAAATATGTCCCATCTTCATGGCTTGGCAGGATTAATATAATAAAATGGCCATCTTACTAAAAATAATGCACAGATTTATTGCAATCCCATCAAATTTCCAACAAAACTGTTTACAGAACTTGAAAGAAAAAAATCTCAACTTCATGAAAAAAAAAAGAAACCCACAATCACTAAAACAATCCTTTACAATAAGAGATCTTCAGGAGGTATCTCCATTCCTCATCTCAAGCTATACTATACAGCAACAGTAACAAAACTGCATGGTACTGGAATAGAAACAGGCTGGTGTATCAAGGGAATCAAATAGAATATCCAGAAATAAACCCACACAAGTATGGACACCTGATTTTTGACAAAGCAGCCAAAACCATACAATGGAAAAAAGACAGCATCTTCAAGTAATGGTGCTGGTATAACTGGATATCTACGTGTAGAAAAATGCAAATAGATACACACTTACCACCCTGCACAAAACTGAAGTCAAAGTAGATCAAAGACCTCAACATAAAACCAAACACACTAAACCTCTTAGAAGAAAAAGTGGGGAAAGCCTTGATCTCCTTAGCACTGGAGTAAACTTCCTGAACAGAACACCAATAATACAGGCTCTAAGAGCAACAACCAGAAAATGGGACCTCATGAAACTGAAAAGCTTCTGTAAAGCAAAGGACACTGTTGTCAGAACAAAACAACTGCTTACAGATTGGGAAAGAATCTTCACCAACCCTATATCTGACAGAGGCCTAATTTCCAGAATATATAAAGAACTCAAGAAGTTAAACGGCAACAAATCAAGTAATCCAATTAAAAAATGGAGTACAAAAAAAACATAGAGTACAGAGCTAAACAGAAAATTCTCAGTAGAGGAATATTGAATGGCAGAGAAACACTTAAAGAAATCCCAAATCTCCTTAGTCATCAGGGAAATGCAAATGAAAATGACCCAGGGATTTCACCTTTCACCCATCAGAATGGCTAAGAAAAAAAACTCAAGTGACAACACATGCTGGAGAGGAAGTGGAGAAAGGGGAACTCTCCTTCATTGCTGGTGGGAATGTAAACTTGTACAACCACTCTGGAAATCAATCTGTCACTTTCTCAGACAATTAGGAATAGTGCTACCTCAAGACTGAGCAATACCACTCCCAGGCATATATCCAAAATATGTAAAAGTACACAACAAGGACATTTACTCGTCCATATTTGTGGCAGCTTTATTTGTAATGGCGAGAATCTGGAAACAACCCAGATGTCCCTCAACAGAGGTATGGATATAGCAATTGTGGTACATTTACACAATGGAATATTGCTCAGCAATTAAAAACAATGGAAACATGGAAATTGCAGGCAATTGGTAGGATCTAGAAAAGATCATCCTGAGTGAGGTATCCCAGAAGCAGAAAGAAACACATGGTATATACTCACTTATAAGTGGATATTAGACATATAATATATGATAATTAACTAAAATCTGTACACCTAAAGAAGCTAAGCAAGGAGGAAAACCCTGGGTAAGATGCTCAATTCTCATTCAAAAAGGCAAGTGGGATAGACATCAGAAATGGGTGAAAACAAGGAACTAGACAGGAGACTACCTCAGAAGGCCTCTGAAAGACTCTACCCATTAGAGTATTAATGCAGATGCTGAGACTCACAGCTGAATTTTGTGCAGACTGCAAGGAATCTTGTAAATGAAGGGGAAGATAGAAAGATGTGGAGATGTGGAGGGAACTGGAACTCCACGAGCAGAACAATAGCACCAAAAGTCTGAGCCTGGGGGTCTTTTCTGAAACTAACACTCCAACCAAGGACCATACACGGAGTTAAACTAGAATCTTTGCACATATGTAATCTATGGCAGCTCAGTCTCCAATTGGGCTCCCTAGTAAGGGAAAGAGGGGCTGTCACTGACATGAACATAGTGGCTACTTCTTTCATCACCTCCCTCTAAGGGGGAAACATCCTTACCAGGCCACAGAGATAGACAATGCAGACAGTCCTGATGAGACCTGATAAAGTAGGGTCAGTGGACTGGGGAAGGGGCAAGGGAGGAGAAGAGGGAGAGCGGGATTGGGAGGGGATGAAGGATGGAGCTACAGCTGGGATACAAAGAGAATAAATTTTAATAAGTTAGATTAAAGTTTTAAAAAACCAAGGACATTATGAAATTTTCAGGCAATTGGATGGATCTAGAACAGATCATCCTGAATTAGGCACCCGAGACCGAGAAAGACAAGCATGGTATAAACTCACTTACATGGGGATAATCATCATACAGTACAGGATGACCATACTGCCATCCACAGTCCTAATGAAGCTAAGTAGCAAGGTGCACCCTAGGGAGGATGCTCAATTCTCATTCAGAAGGGCAAACTGAAGAGACACGGAAAATGGTTGAATAGAGAGAGAGAGCAGGATGGAAGCCTATCACGAATGTCCTCTGAAAGACGCCCTTCACTAAGACATCAAAGCAAATGCTGAGACTCATTGCCAAATTTTGGGCAGAACACAGGGAATCTAATGGAAAAGTGGGGGAATAGAAAAACCCAGAGGGGACAGGAGCTTTACAAGAAGACCAACAGAGCCAGAAAATCTGCACCCACGGGGTGCAGAGACTGATGCACCAACCAAGGACCATGCATAGAGATTACCTAAGCCTCATGGTCAGATATAGCCAATAAGCATCTCTGTCTTCATGTGGGTCCTCTAGTAAAGGGGTACAGGGGCTGTATTTAACATAGACTCTTTTCCTGCTCCTGGATCACTTTCCTCTGGTGAAGCTGCCTTGCGAGGCCACAGAGAAAAAGGATTCAGGCAGTGCTAATGAGGTTTATTAGGTTAGGGTCAGTTGGTAGAGGACGGCTTCTCCTTTCTGAGGATTAGTGGAGAGGGATAGGGAGCAAGAGGCAGGGAGGTAGGGGCTGGGAGGTGACTCTGGAGGGGGTTAAGATGGGAATGTAAAGTGGGAATAAAATTTTAAAAATAAATTTAATTTAAAAAGAGAAAGTTTATCAAGCATTACATGGGCAGAAAAGCAGATTTGTTAACCACTAGAGTAAAGCAGAGATCCTAGAAAAAAAAAATCAGTATGTTATAGGTACCTATTTATTTTCACAAATATAAAAAAATTCCACACACAAAACTTGGAGGAAAAAATAAATAAACTCTTCAACAAGATGAAGAATAAAGTTACATCTCTATATATCTCACCATGTAGTAATCGATTCAAAATGGATCAAAGACAGTAATTTAAAATCTGAAGATATAAGATAGCGAGGAGAAAACAGAAGGCTAAACTATATAAAAATACAGGCATCAGCAAACATTTATTGTAAATTATTCCAATAATTCAGCAGCAGAAAAAATAATGAGATCATATGAAACACAGTAGGGAATTAATATCTAGACTCTATAAAATAAAAAATACTAAACACTCCAAATCTTCCAAAGAATACGTAGTAAAGTAAACTCAATAGGCAGAAAGACATGCAGAAATCTAACAGTTTTTCAAAAATGTTAACATCATTTTCATTCATCATACAACACAGTGAGAATGGCTACTATCAGGAACCAAACGGCAACACATGCTGGTGAATGGACAAGACATGAAAGCTTATACACTACTGCTGGGAATATGTACTAATGAAGGCACTATGGAAATCAGTATGCAGAAACCACAGAACCAAGTACTTTCCAGAGATTCAGTCACATGTTACAGAGATACCAGAACATTCATATTTATTACATATTATGGAACCACAATACAGAACCAGACTTGACACTTATAAAATGCATACAATACTTATAAAATGATACAAATGCATTTATTTATATGAAATAAAATTGTATTAACCGGTAGAGAAAAACGAAGTTCTATCATTTTTAGAAAATGGACCAATAGGATATCATCATTTAAATGAAATCAGTTTGACTCAGAAAGACAAATATTGTATTTATTCTCTCATATTTATAACTAGATTTGAACATGAACACATACAATATTTACATATGTCATAAATATATAAAACAACTACATAGGCTAAGAAGTCTGAGGAAAGGATCTAAAAGGAGGCTGTGAGCAACAAGAAAGTGTAATGACAGAAGTAGCACAAAATATCACAGATTCTATCTAAAATGAATTCTATATTTAGTTGTTAGTGAATTAAATATATATGTATATGATTTATGCACATTGTGTAAATTTTTACATATGTATGGCATGAAATAGAAGCTTGGAAGGAGGGATTGAGAGGACAAGTAAGCAGTTAGAAGAAAATACTCTTCACCACTGTGAATGTGATGAAGAGGTATACATAAAAAAATAATAAAAATAATGGCCATCTATGAATCAAGGCACCATAATGCAATCATTAAATATTCAAAGATTACAGTTACAATTTACAATAGAAAGTATAAAAAATACAGAACTAATTCTCAAACACTATCAAAAGACCAAAAGTGTCAACTTATAGCTTCCAGATATACAGTGAAAATTTTATATTAATAGTTTTGGAAATCATGAATACGAAAATAAACTCCTGGTGAATATCTGATATGTTTTAATTTCTTTTATTCACTTCACATCCTTATTGCAGTTCTACCCTTCCTCCCCATCCAGTACCACACCCTCACTCCATCACTTTTCCCCTTTTTCTCAGAAAAAGGGAACTCTCTTTCCCACCCAAGCCACCTCATCAAGTTGAACCAGAACAGAGCATGGCCTCTTTCACTGTAGCCTGGCAAAGCAGTCCATCCAAGGGGATTAATCAAAAAGCTGGCAAGTGAATCCTTGTCCAATGCAGTTCCCACTTCTCTTACTAAAGGACCCACATGAGGCCTACGCTGCCCATCTGCTACATATTTGTAGGGGGCCTAGGTCCAGTTCGTGCACAATTTTGTTGTTAAATTTTACCAAACACATACCCATAATTAATCCGAAAATTAAATATGTATACTTTAGACAGTTATCACAATACAGATTTTTTTTAATTTTTATTTTTTAATATTAATCACAGGTTATTAACTCTATATCCCAGCCATAGCCCCCTCCCTCATTCCCTCCCAAACCCTCCCTCCCTCATCTCCTCCCTGTCCCTTTCCAAGTCCACTGATAGGGGAGGACCTCTTCCTCTTCCATCTGACCCTAACTTATCAGTTATCTTTAGGACTGGCTGCAATGTCCTCCTCTGTGGCCTAGCAAGTCTGTTCCTCCCTTGTGGGGGGAGCAATACAGATTTTTTTATGATTACTCAGAAAATATAACTTAAATTATATCTCTAAGCATTTTATTCATCCTGTTATTCTAATAAAAATAATATTCACATGTTTCCTAATTATATGAGTCCTCTATGCAATTCTATTATATATATATATACATATATTAATATATATGCATAATTAAAAGGAAAAGCACATGAAGGAAATTTATGACATTGCCACTGAGCAAATGAATGCTTGCTTAGGCTGGATGGCATGAAGCACAGGGGAATAGATGAATTCCTGTTTTTGAAAATGGAATATCAGAATATTTGTAGACCTTCATGAATGTACATGTGTGTGCTTTACATATTTGTTTACAGCACAACGTGAAAAGGCACATTATTGTAAGTTTCAATGTGATATTTTTATGCAATGTGAAAAAGATGCTTGTCAAAAGATGAATTTGTTCAAGCCTTTTTAATATTTTAATAGGTATTCTTCTACATGCCAAAGTCCCAGCAGCTTGTGTTCAAGTGGTTCAAATGTAACTGTTTAAACAATAAAAGAGAGCTAGCATATATCCATAATATATATTTAAAGAGAAAGAACAGGACCTCAATAGAAGTATTAAAGCCATTACTAATACACTTTGCCAATGTGTAGAAACAGGATGGCATTCTTTCTGTACTTTTCACAAATTGAGGCAATATGCAATGCAGTCTCCTTAGGTATACAGGGTTGATCATTTCAGTGACACTTACATGGTGCCAAACAATGGTCCACAGAGATGTTACTTAAAAGAATCTTATAATAGGAAAAAAAGACTGTGTGGAGGACTTAAATATGTGAGAATAAGTACCAGGAAACATTTCATTTGTTTAAAAATATTAAAAATTTTAATAAACTTGATTCTGTAAAAAGAGGCCCTACTTTCTAACTCTCATATTGACCAAATGAAAACATACTGTGCTTAACCAAGTTGGCTGGGGTAATAAATAGCTTCAGAAAAGAGAATTTGTGCTTAGCAAAGACTATGTGCTTGATGAATACCTATTGACTCAACAAAATAAATTGGTGTCTTCAAAAGCAAGCCTACCATATCATAAAAGTGTTAAATAACTAGAAATTCTTTAGCTCCAAACAAGGAGTGATGCCACAAAATTGTGTGGCCAAGAAGCACTCAAGCCAGACATGAGCATAGATGAGTGCTTTTTCCCTGTGGTTCTGTGAAGATGATCATGTTCATAAGGCAAAGTTTAATTAGTTTCATGTAGTTTGTGTTTGAAAATTTGTTGTTGTCAAAATGTTTTACTCTATTAAAAATATTATAAGGATGTATGTATAGGCCCCTGTAAGTTCACATACATCACCAGGAGAAACCATAAGATTTTACCTCCTAGAACTGCATCATAAGAAATCTTCTCCTACAACTGCAGTTACAGGTAGTCTTCATCTGTGATATGGGTACTGGGAACCAAAGCCAGTCCTTTAAAAGAGCACTATGTGTATTTAATATATATATTATATAACATACATACATATACATATAAGTATTTATAAGCCTTTTTAATTTTAATTTTCCTTTTATCCTGTGTGTGTGTGCATGTATTTGTGTAACTTAATAAATGAATGTAACAAGAAAATTTACAAAAGTACACATAGTATAACATTTGGAAGCCTGTACTATTCTTTGACCAAATGGGATAGCAGGATTGAACTTGGTTCAAACATCAGGCTTGCAAAACATCAGCTCAGACAAACCCCTGGCTCTTAACACTGTTTTAAAAAGGTTTTGTTAGGTCAAAGAGCCAGTCGTTGAGTTCATATCAGAAATAGTCCTTGTTCCCCTTACTAGGATACCCACTTGGATACTGAGTTACCATGGGCTACATCCAAGCAGGGGTTCTAGGTTATATCCATTCATGGTGCTTGGTTGGAGAAACAGTCTCATAGAACACCACCATGCCCTAATATATTTGGTTCTTGTGGAGCTCCTGTTCTCTCCAGGTCATACTAAGTCCCCTTTCTTTCATATGATTCTCTGCACTTTACTAAGGATTGCTTATGAGTCTCAGCATCTGTTTTGATATACTACTAGGTAGAGTCTTTTAGAGGCCCTCTCTGGTAGGCTCCTGTCCTGTTATTTGTTTTCTTCTACTTCCAATGTCCAGAGGAGGACAGAAGATACCTGATAAGCAAGGGTCAGATGGAAGGAGAGGATGACCTTCCTTATCAGTGGACTTGGAAAGGGGCAGGGAGGACATGAGGGAGGAAGGGAGGGATTGAGAGGGAAGGAGGGAGGGGGCTACAGCTGGGATACAAAGTAAATAACCTTTGACTAATATTAAAAAATAAAAATTATAAAAAAAATAATAATAAGGCCTTGTTAGATGATTTTGCACCATCTTAGCTTTCCATATTTTCTGTGCATTTTTACAATATTCTAGGATTCAGCTGTCTTTGCTGTGGTGTACTAAATTCATTTCTACTGAATTTTAATTATATAAAATGATTTTAAAATTTTGTTTAATGCTCACTCCATGAGATGAAACTCACACCCAACACTGGATAATCAAGATTACCCACGGACTTAGAGAAAATACAAGTAAAACTGGTCTAAAATAAGTTTAAAAAGTTAGTAATAAAATGACACCCAATAATAATCTCCTATACTCAAAGATTAATTTTTTTGTTCATCTCTCATCAGAAAAGCTTGCCTAATGTAGATGGGGACAAGTATAAGCACCCACATCCTGACATTACACAGAGAATGAGGGAACTTACAACATGCAACCCTAAGTGGGATGTCACCATCAAATACCCCCCCTCAGAGCTCAGGGATACCCATGGAAGAGGAGACAGAAAGAGGGTAAGGCAGAGGTGATGAGGGACACCAGGATTACGAGGTCCTGAAAATCAACATGAGCAAAGTTTGCATGAACTCACAGAGACTGAAGCAGAAAGCTCGGGCCTAAATGGGTCTGTAAACGGTGCTCCGCATATATATTATAGCTCCCAGTTAAGTGCTTTTATGTGACTCCAAAAGGAGTAGGTCTCTGATTCTTGTGCTTTCTCTTGGACTCTTTTTCTCCCATTGTTTGATTTTTTTTTTCAAGTTAGGTTTGAGTTTTCTTTTCCTTTTTTCCCCCTTGACTTCCTTTCATCAGTTTGACCATAAAGTGGGAAAACAGCCTGCTTTTCATTAATTCTTTTCTATTACAGAGGAAAATTTATAGAATTCTTGAAGATAGGTATCTTCCTGTGAAAACATTATTTAACCAAGATACAAAGTAAAACAATGCTTTTAGATGGGATATTTTTGTAGAAAATATTAATCACAGTTTAATTTTGAATAAAACTCTTAATACATGGAATATTAGAAACTTTACCTGTTTGATATAAAAACCCTGCTTTAAAAAGGAGCTTTTGGATGTGAAGAGTAGAGAAGTAGATAAAAGACAATGGAGTGACAAGATGGCAGCACAAGGAGGACTCTGTGTCTGAGGAACAGGACAGCAGCGACCAGGAGACTGAACTCAGGGACCTAAAATACCAGCCTTTGTAATTGCCAGGTGAGAGGAAAGCTTATGGTGTGGAAATTAATTGGGACTGACCTCAGGTTACCCAGTCAATACCCGGCAAATGTCCTGGGGACTGGCAGGTGCACCAGCCACCAGAGATCAGCACATACATGCTCCTGCAGCACCCCCAGCCGCCATCCACAACCAGAACACACAGCCTCTGGCCCAGTGTGAGGCGCTCAGCCTTTGGACCAGAGCGGAAACCTCAGTTGCTGGCCCAGAGTGGAGTGCATAGCCTCTAGCCCAAAGCTGGGCACAAGCTGCCAGCCCAGATCGGTGCGCACAGCCTTGGGCCCAGATTGGCAACCCCAGCCACCATCACAGACGAGGGGGGGGGTACAACTTCAAGCCCAGAGTAAGGAGCCAAGCCTCCGACCCAGAGCAGAGCCATTAGTTGCCAGCCCAGAGAGGCTTGCATAGCCTCTGGCCCAGAAGTTGACACACACTGCCTTTGGCCCAGAGACTTACTGGGAGCTCCTCTCACCTCCCCAGACAGAACTGTGTGCCCCAGAGTACCAGAGGAGGGCAGTACCTGGAAAACAGTATAACAACAGCAGAAGCTCACTAAATTCAGAAAGAGAAACCCAGGAGCGGGGCAGCTGTCTTGAGGACTTCTATAAGTGAGAGGAGAGCCCCCTTGACTAACAAAGACCACAGCTACTATTCAGGTCTATACGCCTGAGGTGAGCAGAGGCAATTCCTGAGAAACACTGCCCATACGGTGACCACACCCAAAAAGCAGTGGAGGCCTCCTTCAGGAAAAATCATCTTCCTGCCAAGGGCATTCTCCCTACCTCAGGATTCCAGGAAGCATCAGAAACTAACAGCCAATGCTAAAACAGCACAGTGGGTAAAGGTCAGCGTAAAAGCTCAACCAACAAAAGAGAGAGTAATATGGCATCTCCAGAACCCAGCCATCTAGGAACGAGCAGCCCTGGACACCCCAGCATAATAGAAATTCAAGAAGATGACCTTACATCTATGCTGATGAAGAGGATAAAAGAGGAAACAAATAAAATATGTAAAGAATTAGAGGAAGATGAACTCAAACAGATCGTGGCTATCCATAAAGAAATGGATGAAATTAAAGACAAGCAGATTATGGCCATCCGGGAAGATGCAACCAAACAGTTTGTGGTCTTCAGAGAAGAAATAATTAAATCACTGAAAGAAATAAAAGAAACAGAGTTGAAGGAACTAAAAGAAAAACAAGAAAATATAATCAGACAGGTGAAGGAAATAAAAAATAAAAAAAAATACCTCAAGATCTGAAGATAGAATTAGAAAAAAAAAACACTAATAGAGAGAAAGAATTTAGGGAAGAAAACAGGAACTACAGAGGTAAGCATAACCAACAGACTAGAAGAGAAGGAGAAAGAATCTCAGGTGTAGAAGATACAATGGAAGAAATCGATGTATCCGTCAAAGTAAATGTTAAATCAAAAAATTCCTGACACAGACCATCCAAGAAATCCAAGACAATATGAAGAGACAAAACCGAAGAATAATAGGAATAGAGGAAAAAGAAGATTCCCTCCTCCAAGGCCCAGAAAATATCTTAAACAAAATCATAGAAGAAAATTTCCCAAACATAAAGGAGAGGCCTATAAGATTATAAGAGGCCTACAAAACACCTAATAAATTAGAACAGAAAACAAAATCCTCCCACCACATAATAATCAAAACAGTAAGTATATAGAACAAAGAAAATATACTGAAAGCTGCAACGGAAAAAGACCAAGTAACATATAATGACAAACCCACTAGAATCACACCTGACTTCTCATCAGAGACTATGAAAACAAGAAGGGCCTGGACTGATATAATGCAGGCCCTAAGAGAACACAGATGTCAGGCCAGGCTAATGTATCCAGCAAAACTCTCAGTCATCATAGATGGAGTAAACAAGATATTCAATGACAAAAACAAATTCAAACAATACCTATCCACAAATCCAGCATTACAGAAGATGCTAGAAGGAAAAATAGAACCTAGGAAAACTAACTGCATTCAGGAAAACACAGGAAACAACTAACCTCACTACAGCAAAACCAAAAGTAGGCAAACACACAAACACACTACCATAGCTAACAACAAAATCAAAGCATCTAATGGCCACAGGTCATTAATCTCCCTTAACATCAAGGGACTCAACTCTCCAATAAAAAGACACAGGCTAGCAGAATGGATCTGTAAACAAGACGCAACAATGTGTTGCATACAAGAAACACACCTAAGTCACAAAGATAGACATTACCTGACAATAAAGGGCGGGAAGACAGTTTTCCAAGCAAATGGACACAAGAGGCAAACAGAAGTAGCCATTCTAATATCTAATAAAATAGACTTTCAGCCAAAATTAATCAAAAGAGATGGGGACGGTCATTTCATACTCACAAAGGAAAACTCCAAGAAGACACCACAATCCTGGACATATATGCCCAAACACAAGAACACCCACATTTGTAAAAGAAACATTAATAAAAATGAAAATAAACATATAGCCTCACATATTAATAGTGGGAGACTTCAACACCCCACTCTTTACCTGCAAATTTCATGATTTCCTTATTTTTCATTGCTGAGTAATACTCCATTTTATAGATGTACCACAGTTTCTGCATCCATTCTTCAGTTGAGGGGCATCTGGGTTGTTTCCAGCTTCTGGCTATTACAAATAAAGCTGCTACAAACATGGATGAGCAAATGTCCTTTTTGTGTACTTGTGCCTCTTTTGGGTATATGCCTAGGAGTGGTATGGCTGGATCTTGAGGATGCACTATTCCTAGTTGTCTGAGAAAGCGCCAGATTGATTTCCAGAGTGGTTGTACCAGTTTACATTCCCACCAGCAGTGGAGAAGGGTTCCCCTTTCTCCACAACCTCTCCAGCATGTGTTGTCCCTTGAGTTTTTGATCTTGGCCATTCTGATGGGTGTAAGGTGAAATCTCAGGGTTGTTTTGATTTGCATTTCCCTAATTGCTAATGAGGTTGTGCATTTCTTTAAGTGCTTCTCTGCCATTCGATATTCCTCTACAGAGAATTCTTTCTTCAGCTCTGTTCCCCATTTTTTAAGTGAATTACTTGGTTGATTGCTTTTCAGCTTGTTTAGTTCTTTATATATATTGGATATGAGTCCTCTTTCAGAGAAAGGGTTGGTGACGATTCTTTCCCAATCTGTAGGCAGTCGCTTTGTTTTGATGACGGTGTCCTTTGCTTTACAGAAGCTTTTCAATTTCATGAGGTCCCATTTATTGATTGTTGCTCTTAGAGCCTGTGCTGTTGGTGTTCTGTTCAGGAAGTTTTCTCCTGTACCAATGAGTTCTAGGGTATTCCCCACTTTTTTTTCTAGCCGATTTAATGTGTCTGGTTTTATGTTGAGGCCTTTGATCCACTTGGACTTCAGTTTTGTGCAGGGTGATAAGTATGGATCTTTTTTCATTTTTCTACATGTAGACATCCAGTTGGACCAGCACCATTTGTTGAAGATGCTATCTTTTTTCCATTGTATGGTTTTGGCATCTTTGTCAAAAATCAGGTGTCTGTAAGTGTGTGGGTTTATTTCTGAGTCTTCTGTTCGATTCCATTGATTCAACATTCTGTTTCTATGCCAGTACTGTGCAGTTTTTATAACTGTTGCTCTACAGTACACTGTGAGATCAGGGATGGAGATACCTCCAGAAGATCTTTTATTGTAGAAGATTGTTTTAGCAATACTCAGTTTCTTGTTATTCCATACAAAGTTGAGAATTTTTCTTTCCAGGTCTGTAAAGAATTGTGTTTGCAATTTGATGGGAATGACATTAAATCTGTAGATTGCTTTTGGTAAGATGGCCATTTTTACTATGTTAATCCTGCCAAGCCATGAGCATGGGAGATCTTTCCATCTTCTCATATCTTCCTCTAATTCTTCTAATTCTTTCTTCAGAGACTTGAAATTTTTTTCATACAAGTCTTTGACTTGCTTGGTTAGGGTTACACCAAGGTACTTTATGTCATTTGTGGCTATTGTGAATAGTGTTGTGCTCTAATTTCTTTCTCAGCCCTTTTGTCTTTTGTATACAGGAGTGCTACTGATTTTTTTGAGTTAATTTTGTATCTGGCCACTTTGCTGAAGGTGTTTATCAGCTGTAGGAGTTCCCTGGTAGAGTTTTTGGGGTCACTCATATATACTATCATATCATCTGCAAATAGTGATAATTTGACTTCTTCCTTTCCCATCTGTATCCCCTTGATCTCCTTCAACTGTCTTATTGTTCTAGCAAGTACTTCCACCACTATGTTGAAGAGATATGGAGAGAGTGGGCAGCCTTGTCTTGTCCCTGATTTCAGTGGGATTGCATTAAGTTTCTTTCCGTTCAGTTTGATGTTGGCTCTAGCCTTGCTGTATATCACCTTTACTATGTTTAGATATGTGCCTTGTATCCCTGATCTCTCCAGTACTTTAAACATGAATGGATGTTGGATTTTGTCAAATGCTTTTTCAGCATCTAGGGAGATTATCATGTGTTTTTTTTTCTTTCAGTTTGTTAATATGGTGGACCACATTGATGGATTTCCGTATATTGAACCACCCCTGCATCCCTGGGATGAAGCCTACTTGGTCATAGTGGATAATATCTTTGATGTGTTCTTGGATTCGGTTTGCAAGTATTTTGTTAAGTACTTTTGCATCAATGTTCATAAGGGAGATTGGCCTGAAATTCTCTTTCTTTGTTGAGTCTTTGTGAGGTTTAGGTACCAAGGTGATTATGACTTCATAGAATGAGTTTGGTAATGTTCCTTCTGTTTCTATTTTGTGGAATAGTTTGAAGAGAATTGGAGTTAGCTCTTCTTTGAAGGTCTGGTACAATTCTGCGCTGAAACCATCTGGTCCTGGGCTTTTTTTTTGGATGGGAGACTTTTGATGACTGCTTCTATTTCTTTGGGGGATATAGGACTTTTTAATTGATTTACCTGGTCCTGATTCAGCTTTGGTAAGTCAAATCAATCAAGAAAATTGTCCATTTCATTTGGATTTTCAAATTTTGTGGCATATAGACTTTTAAAGTAAGTCCTAATGATTGTTTGGATTTCCTCAGTGTCTGTAGTTATGTCCCCCTTTTCATTTCTGATTTTGTTAATTTGGGTGGTATCTCTCTGCCTTTTAGTTAGCTTGGCTAAGGGTTTGTCGATCTTATTGATTTTCTCAAAGAACCAGCTCTTGGTTTCATTGATTCTTTGAATTGTTTTATTTGTTTCTAATTGATTGATTTCAGCCCTGAGTTTGATTATTTCCAGCCGTCTACTCCTTTTTGGTGTGTCTGCTTCTTCTTTTTCTAGGGTTTTTAAGTGGGCCATTAAGTTGCTTGAATGAGCTGTCTCAAATTTCTTCTTGAAGGCACTTAGTGCTATGAACTTTCCTCTTAGCACTGCTTGCATTTTGTCCCACAAGTTTGGGTATGTTGTGTCTTCATTTTCATTGAGTTCTAGAAAGGCTTTAATTTCTTTCTTTACTTCTTCCCTGACCCAGCTGTCATTTAGTAACAAGTTGTTCAGTTTCCATGTGTGTGTAGGCTTTTTGCTATTTCTGTTGTTGTTGAAGACCACCTTTATTCCATGGTGATCAGACAGGATACAAGGGATTATTTCAGTCTTCTTGTATCTGTTGAGGCTTGCTTTGTGACCAACTGTATGGTCTATTTTGGAGAAGGTTCCATGAGGTGCTGAGAAGAAGGTAAATTCTTTTGTGTTTGGGTGTACAGTTCTGTAAATGTCTGTGAGGTCCATTTGATTCATGACCTCTGTCAGAGATATTGTTTCTTTGTTTAATTTCTGTTTTGTTGACCTGTCCTTTGTTGAGAGTTGGGTGTTGAAGTCCCCACTATTAATGTGTGGGAATGTATATGTGGTTTAAATTTTATCAATGTTTCTTTTACAAATGTGGGTGTCTTCCTTGTGGAATTTTCGCTTGATTAGTATGAAGTGTCCTTCCTCATCTCTTTTTATTAATTTTCGTTGATAGTCTATTTTATCAGATATTAGAATGGCTACTCCTGCTTGTTTCTTGGGTCCATTTGCTTGGAAAGTCTTCTTCCAACCTTTTACCCTCAGGTAATGTCTATCTTTGGGTCTTAGGTGTGTTTCTTGTATGCAACAGATTGTTGGGTTTTGTTTACGTATCCATTCTGTTAATCTGTGTATTTTTACTGGAGAGTTGAGTCCATTGATGTTGAGAGATATTAATGACCAGTGGCTGTTAGATCCTTTGATTTAGATGTTGGCTGTGTTCATAATGTTGTGTGCTTGGTTGCTTTTTGTTTTGCTGCAGTAAGGTTAATTATTTCCTGTGTTTTCCTGACAGAAGCTAATTTTCTTGGGTTGTATTTTCCCTTCCAGTATCTTCTGTAATGCTGGATTTGTGTGTAGGTATTGTTGAAATTTGTTTTTGTCATTGAATATCTTGTTTACTCCATCTATGATGACTGAGAGTTTTGCTGGATACATTAGCCTGGCCTGACATCTGTGTTTTCTTAGGGCCTGCATTATATCAGTCCAGGCCCTTCTTATTTTCATAGTCTCTGATGAGAAGTCAGGTGTGATTCTAGTGGGTTTGTCATTATATGTTACTTGGTCTTTTTCCGTTGCAGCTTTCAGTATTTTTTCTTTGTTCTGTATACTTACTGTTTTGATTATTATGTGGTGGGAGGATTTTGTTTTCTGTTCTAATTTATTAGGTGTTTTGTAGGCCTCTTATAATCTTATAGGCCTCTCCTTTATGTTTGGAAAATTTTCTTCTATGATTTTGTTTAAGATATTTTCTGAGCCTTGGAGAAGGGAGTCTTCTTTTTCCTCTATTCCTATTATTCTTCGGTTTTGTCTTTTCATATTGTCTTGGATTTCTTGGACGGTCTGTGTCAGGAATTTTTTGGATTTAACATTTACTTTGACAGATACATCGATTTCTTCCATTGTATCTTCTACACCTGAGATCCTTTCTTCCATTTCTTGTATTCTGTTGGTTATGCTTACCTCTGTAGTTCCTGTTTTCTTCCTTAAATTCTTCCCTTCCATTATTTCCTTCATTTGTATTTTCTTTAATTTTTCTAGTTCTATCTTCAGGTCTTGAGTTGTTTTGTTTAATTCCTTCACCTGTCTGCTTGTATTTTCCTCTTTTTCTTTTAGTTCCTTCAACTCTGTCTCTTTAATTTCTTTCAGTGATTTAATTATTTCTTCTCTGAAGGCCACAAGCTGTTTGGCTGCATCTTTCTGTATTTCTTCATGGATGGCCCTATTCTGCTTGTCTTTATCTTCCTCCATTTCTTTATGGATAGCCATGATCTGTTTGATTTTATCTTCCTCTAATTCTTTACGTATTTTATATGTTTCCTCTATTATCGTCTTCATCAACATAGATGTAAGGTCATCTTCTTGATTTTCTATTATGCTGCATTGTTCAGGGCTGTTCGCCCATGGATGGCTGGTTCTGGAGATGCCATATTGCTCTGTCTTTTGTTGGTTGATCTTTTACGCTGACCTCTATCCATTGGGCTGATTTAGATGTTGGCTGTTAGTTTCTGTGCTTCCTGGAGTCCTGAGGTAGGGAGTATTGCCTTGGCCAGAAGATGATTTTTCCTGAAGGAGTCCTTCTCTGCTTTTTGGTTATGGTCACTGTATGGGCCAGTGTTTCTCAGGAGTTGCCACTACTCACCTCAGGTTTATAGCCCTGATTAGTAGCTGTGGTCTATGTTAGGCAGGGTTGATCTCCTCTTACCTATAGAATTTCTCAAGACAGCTGCCCCACTGCTGGGTTTCTTGTTATAAATTTAGTGTGCTGCTTTTCCCTAAATTTCCATGTACAGTCCTCTTGAAGAACCTGCTGATTCCTTAGCTGTGGGGTTTTCCCCGAACAGGGAAACTCAGTCTGCTATCCTGGGGCGCAGAGCTCTTTCCGGGAATGTGGGAGGTGCACTCAGCAAGCCTCTGGGCCAGAGGCTGATTGCTCTGCTCTGGACCTGGAGAATGTGCACCTAGGTTGAGTTGGTGCCTGGGGGCACTGCTCTGGTCTGGAAGCTGGGTGCCTCACTCTGGACCAGAAGCTGTGTGTCTCTGTCTGGGATGGCGGCTGCAGGCACTGCTCTGGTCCAGACGCTGTGGGTGCAGCCCTCTTGAAGAACCAGGGATTCCCACAGTTTTGACAGTCTAGCTAGGGATAACTGGTTGATCCTTGGCACACTATCTGAGGGCTGCTGTAATGGCTCTCTGGCTTTTGTAGGTCTGAGGATGCAGCTGTGTGTCCCAGTGCCCTAGAGGGACTCAATAATGGCAGCAGAGCACAGTGCTCCTGCCTGCACTAGAGTCTGCGTGAGTCCAGGAAGTGTTTTGGTGCTGGGTGTCCTAAGAGTTAGAGCTGCTGACCCACTCTGCTGGGAGTTTCCTTCTGCCAGAGACATGCAGTCTGGTGCCCTGGTGCCCTGGTGCCCACAGTTCTATCTGAGGAGGCGAATCAGGCACGCAGGTAGGGCTCCTAGCAGGAGCCTGGGTCCCGGCTCTGGGTCCGGGGTGGCTCTTAGGGCACCCGCGGACCCCGAGTCTTTTCCAGGGAATGTCTGGGTAACATGAGGTCGGTACCAATTGTTTCCTGCTATGTGGGGTTATCTCTGGACTGGAAAATCCAGTCTATGGTGTTGTGGGCCCACAGTTCAGTCTGGGACTGTGACCAGATCAAGCTGGGGTGTAGCTCTGGGCTGGTGACTAAGCGCCTGGCGGAACAGGGATCTCTTCCACGGTTTAGCCAGGTGAGTTAAAGCTGATTGAATCCCCCACAGTGGGGTATCCTCTCACATGTGAAAAACAATCCCTTGTGTTTTATGGCCGCGAGTTCTGATTGCTGGTCACTGTGCCAATCCTGCTGTGTTGCTCCTCAGAATGAGAGTCCTCCCGGAGCTGCCATCTTGACCAGCCTCTGACAATTTTCTTAATCAATTCCACTTAACAATGTTGAATCAAGAACAGGTAAATCAATTAAATAGTCCTATATCCCCTAAGGAAATAGAAACGATGATCAAAAGTTTCCCAGCCAATAAAAGCTCAGGTTTCAGTGCAGAATTCTACCAGACTTTCAAAGAAGAGCTAACTCCAATTCTCTTCAAACTACTCCAAAAATATAAACAGAAGGAACATTACCAAACTCATTCTATGAAGCCACAGTCACCTTGGTACCTAACCCTCACATAGACCCAACAAAGAAAGAGAATTTCAGGCCAATCTCCCTTATTAACATTGATGCAAAAATACTCAACTAAATACTCACATACTGAATACAAGAACACATCAAAGATATCATCCACTATTACCAAGTAGGCTTCATCCCAGGTATGCACAGGTGGTTCAGTATATGGAAATCCATCAGTGTGATCCACCATATTAACAAAGTGAAAGAAAAAATGAAAAACACATGATAATGTCCTTAGATGCTGAAAAAGCATTTGACAAAATCCAACACCAATTCATGTTTAAAGTCTTGGAGAGATCAGGGATACAAGGCACATAGCTGAACATAGTAAAGGCAATACGGAAAGCCTATAGCCAACATTAAACTAAATCTAGAGAAATTTAAAGCAATGCCACTGAAGTCAGGTACAAGGCAAGGCTGCCCACTCTCTCCATATCTCTTCAACATAGTTCTGGAAGTCCTTGCTAGAGCAGTAAGACAATTGAAGGATATCAAGGGGATAAAAATCAGAAAGAAATTAGTCAAAGTATCACTATTTGCATATGATATGATAGTATACCTGACTGACCCCAAAAATTCTACCAGGGAACTCCTACAGTTGATAAACACCTTCAGCAAAGGGGCAGGATACAAAATTAACTCAAAAAAATCAGTAGCCCTCTTGTATACAAAAGACAAAAGGGCTGGGAAAGAAATTGAGAAAACAACACCCTTCACAATAGCCAAAAAAGACATAAAAGTACATTGGTGTAACCCTAACCAAGCAAGTCAAAGACTTGTATGAAAAAAATTTCAAGTCTCTGAAGAAAGAATTAGAGGAATTAGAAGATATCAGAAGATGGAAAGATCTACCATGCTCATGGCTTGGCAGGATTAACATTCTGAAAATGGCAACCTTACCAAAAGCAATGTACAGATTCAACGCAATTCCCATCAAATTGCCAACACAATTCTTTACATAAAGAAAAATTCTCAACTTTATATGGAATAACAATAAGCCCAGAATTGCTAAAACAATCCTCTACAATAAAAGATCTTCTGGAGGTATCTCCATCCCTGATCTCACGCTGTACTATAGAGCAACAGTTAAAAAACTTCATGGTACTGGCATAGAAACAGAATGGTGGAACAATGGAACCAAATAGAAGACCCAGAAATAAATCCATACTATTATGGACACCTGTTTTTTGACAAAGAGGCCAAAACCATACAATGAAAAAAAAAAAAAAAAAAGATAGCATCTTCAACAAATGGCGCTGGTCTAACTGGATGTCTACATGTAGAAAAATGAAAATAGATCCATACTTATCACCCTGCAGAAAACTAAAGTCCAAGTGGATCAAAGACCTCAACATAAAACCAGACCCATTCAATCGGTTAGAAAAAAAAGTGTGGAAGACCCTAGAACTCATTGATACTGGAAACAACTCCCTGAACAGACCACCAACAGCACAGGCTCTAAGAGCAACAATCAATAAATGGGACCTCATGAAACTGAAAAGCTTCTGTAAAACAAAGGACACTGTCATCAAACCAAAACAACTGCTTACAGATTAGGTAAGAATCTTCACCAGTCCTCTGACAGAAGGCTAGTATCCAGTATATATAAAGAACTAAAGAATTTGAAAAGCAACAAAGCAAGTAATCCAGTTAATAAATGGGGAACAGAGCTAAACAGAATTCTCGACAGAGGAATATTGAATGGCACAGAAACAGTTAAAGAAATGCTCAACGTCATTACCATCAGGGAACTGCAAATCAAAACGACCCTGAGATTTTACCTTTCACCTAAAAGAATGGCCAAGATAAAAAACTCATGTGACAACACATGCTGGAGAGGTTGTGGAGAAAGGGGAACACTCCTCCACTGCTGGTGGGGATGTAAAATGGTACAACCACTCTGGAAATCAATCTGTCACTTTCTCAGACAACAAGGAATAGCGCTTCCTCAAGATCCTGCTATACCACTCCTAAGCATATATCGAAAAGATGTTCAAGTACACAACAAGGACATCTGCTCAACCACATTTGTAGCAACTTTATTCATAATAGCCAGAATCTGGAAACAACCTAGATGCCCCTAAACTGAACAATAGATACCGACATTATGGTACATCTATACAATGGAATATTACTCAGCAACGAAAAACAAGGAAATCATGAAATTTGCAGATAAATGGTGGGATCACTAAGGAGCTGAGTGAGCTATCCCAGAAGCAGAAAGACACACACATTATATACTCACTCATATAGACATATAATATAGGATACACCTATTAAATCTGTACACCTAAAGAAACCAATCAAGAGGGAGAACTCTGGCTAAAATGCTCAATCCCCACTCCAAAAGGCAAAGAGGATGGACACCAGAAGAAGAAGAAAACAGGAAACAAGTTAGGAGCCTCCCACAGAGGGCCTCTGAAAGGCTCTGTCCTGCAGACTATAAAAGCAGATGTTGAGACTTATGGCCAAACTTTGGGCAGAATTCAGGGAATCTTATGAAAGAAGTGGGAAATAATAGTAAAAGCTGGAGAAGACAGGAGGTCCACAAAGAGAGCAACAGAACCAAAAGATTTGAGCACAGGGGTCTTTCCTGAGACTCATACTCCAACCAAGTACAATGCATGCAGATAACCTAGAACCCCTGCACAGATATAGCCTATGGCATTTTAGTGTCCAAGTGGATTCCATAGTAATGGGAACAGGAACTGCTTCTGACATAAACTGATTGGCCTGCTCTTTGATCAGCTCCCCCTGAGGAGGGAGCAGCCTTACCAGGTCACAGAGGATGACAATGCAGTCACTCCTGATGAGACCTAACAGAATAGTATCAGAAGGAAAGAAAACAAACACTCCCCTACCAGTGGACTTGGGGAAGGGAGTGTATGGAGAAAGGGAAGGATGGGAGAGTTTGGGAGGGGAGTAGGGAGGAAACTAGAGGGGGGATACAAAGTAAACAAAGTATCATTAAAAATTAAAAAAAAATAAACAATTAAATAATTGGAAAGAAAAAAAGACATGGGAACGAGGATTTCCATTAATACTGAGCTGTCCTGCTGCTACAGTATGAGTTCATTGATGTCTACATATGAGAAAGTATCTCTCAAAAAGAACAAAATAAAAAGATCATGTTAGTGTAAAAATTTCAATTGAAAAAAGAAAACAATATACACTGAATTGAATTGAATTGAATCTAATCAATTTTAAAATTTGTTTGCACATCTTGTAATCTTAGTTATTGTTCTTCCACTACTCTGTAGTGCTGAGTAGTTTTCGTATAGACATTTTTAAATTTCTAAACATGGTGTCTAATGAATCCTTGGTTGTTTATTATATGTTGTCTGATAAATACACAAGTATCTATATAAGAAATAGGTCTGAATATATCTCATTCATTAGAGTATATGTGTTATAAAAATTATGACCAGAGTTCCATGCCCAGAACTCCCATAACCAAGCTTTTGTAAGGAGAATAACTACAACTAAATATACTACCAAAAAGTCATATTGAAATGACTACTATAAAATAAATATAAAAATAGATATGTAGATACCACTACATAAAAAGTTTAAGTGGAATTGCTTTATGATAGAGCAACAATGTTTATAGCTACCCTACAGAAACTCAAGGTGAGATTCTATTTATTTTTTATAAGACCAAATACCTTAGTGATAGAACATGGAGAAATCAAGTAAATACTTACCTGGAAGCTTCATTCTTGGTGGCTAGACTTGACTGTGTTGAAGATAACATGCACTGTACCATAGGAGAATAGGAATCACCAGTCTTACCCAGGTGTAAACCTTGCAAGCTATAGCAGTGGCTGAGCTGGCAATATGTGCCCAATAGTGTATGGACTTCACAGAATAGCCTACCTCTTTTTCAATTGGATTAAATCCTGCTTCAGAAGATGAAACCCATAGCTAGCAAGTTTACCGGGCTGTGAATCTGTGGCTAGATGTATCACAAATCCTAAGGTAGAATCCATTGCTGTTAGTCTGCTTGCTAGACAAGATATTAAACTAATCTTGCTTTTCAAAGTCTTATGTGTGCACTTTATGTCTATGGGTGCTTTGTATACATGAATGAATATAAGGCGAGGGCATCAGATCCCATGTAACTACAGTGACATATCATTATGATGTGCCTTGTGGGGGCTGAGAATTGAAATCAGGACTTTTGGAAAAGCAGCCAGTCAGTGATCTGAACCACAAAGCCATCTCTCAAGCCCATAAAATGACTTTTAATGTCTTGGGCTTATACCTATCTATAGATTAATGCATTACTCAAACCTCATCAGGGAATCTTCTTTTTGTACTGCATGACATTAACACAAAGATCCACATTACAGAGAATTAGAGAATGAATAATGTTCAGTTGTAAATAGGACAGTTACACACTCTTACCCCAACCAAAGCTCAGGGATTGTTTGTGGAGAGAGGACAAGAAGAGGGTATGAGCCACACACAATGGGTGAGTATAGGAAACACTGACTTTTGAATTGACAGCTGTTTAGACATCACACAGAAGACCTTCACAGGCTAAGACCAGGCAGAGAGGGGTGGACTTCAAGACCTACTTCCAGCAAGAAGTTATATAAGCAATCGATAGCTGATGGAAGAAAGAGAATCAGTTTTCTTTAAAGTGTTTCCTTTATTGAGTTTCCCACCCTCTAGTGAAGACCATATGTCCAACAGTATATGAACATAACAAACTGCATTTGGGAAGCTTAAAAAGAAAACAACATAATTTGAGGGGTAACAAATACAGAGTGAATTTTAGAGTAGGACAAGGGATGGGTGCACATGATCAGCATCAATATTACTAGACCCCCTGCTCAGATGTAGCCCTTGTCCACTCAGTATCCAAGTGAGTTCCCTAGTAATGGGAACAGAGATTGTCTCTGACATGAACTCAGTGGCTGTCTCTTTGATCACCTCCCCATGATGGGGGAGCAGCCTTGCCAGGCCACAGAGTAAGACAGTATAGCCAGTCCTGAGGAGACCTGATAAGATAGGGTCAGATGGAAGGGAAGGAGGTCCTCCTATATCAGTGGACTTGGAGAGAGGCATGGGAGAGGAGGGAGGGAGGGTAGGATTGGGATGGAATGAAGGAGAGGGCTACAGCTGGGATACAAAATGAATAAACTGTAATTAATAGAAAAATACAATAAAATAAAATAGATAGTGCTTAATAAGATAAAGAAAATAAAAACAAGAATGCTGCTATTATGTTGAACATTTTCAGTCCCAGAACTGTGAAATTAAAGACCAACTTTCTGTCTGGCAAGCCTAGCTTATTGAGTGAGCTTTAGTCCAGTGAAAGATCATGTTT
Organism: Psammomys obesus; assembly: GCF_907164565.1. Taxonomy (NCBI): domain Eukaryota; kingdom Metazoa; phylum Chordata; class Mammalia; order Rodentia; family Muridae; genus Psammomys; species Psammomys obesus. The sequence goes on along the minus strand of NW_026594428.1, from coordinate 1,686,072 downwards.
CTAATACCTTATCTAACAATCTGTGAAGCACACAAGGATTTCCCTTATCTTCCATGTGTACACATGTATACATTAGTCTTTATACACAGGTATACCTGAAACACATGAACACACAAGCACACACACAGGAAATAGGTATCTATTATGTATCCAGTGCTTTTAGGTATGTAAGAGAAATAATGACACACACAGAAGGCTTTTATTTGAATTTGGGACAGAAAGAATTCTCAGAAGGGACAGAAAAGGCCATCTGGTGACTTTCACTGAATCTCAGACCCACTCCCTGTTTTAAAAGTTTATTAGTATTTGCTATTAATATATCTTTTAGTAATGCTGCTCTTAATCCTAAACAGCTGTATAACCAAATCACCACACCGAGACTATGATTTATTTAGTTAACCTAGAACACAATGCTGGGCAATAGTTACTCCATCCTAAACCTCCAAGCCCACACAGTTTCCTAACATTTAGATTCACCCATTATACTTGCTTTTTGTGAAATCTTATGTCCAGATCATTCTCCAGGTCCTTCTAAGACCTCTCCTCCAGCCTCTCTCTCCCAGTTCTGTTCCTCCTCTCCTCATCCTCTGCCTCCCACTCCTTCCTGTCCTCTGGCTCCTCCCCTTTCCCTCCTTCTCCTTCCTCGCCAATGCTCAACATTGTGGCTGGTTGTTTTATTTTGGCATGTTTACACAAAGTTGAGACAGGTGATGCTTAGAATAAGTATCACAATGTAATGTCCAGATTGAAACCAGAGAGTGTGGGAAAGAAATCAGCATTTGAATGAATAAGGGTAAGGTGTATACATTCCAAAAGAACATTACACCAACACCTCCCTGAGACATTTTTTCCTGGATTGATTGAATAACTAAAGATTATCATAACCTTAATGCTTCATAAGGCCTCTGATTAAGGCATACCTTGTTTGTAAACAATGAATCAGTTAAGATTGTTGCTGTTGGGCACGTTTGTAGCTGTTGAAAAATCTGTAGAAAAAAATCTCAGTGCATTAAACATGAAGACAGAGTTGGCAATAGTTGTTTAATTTTATTTATTTTTATTTTCTGGCATCTAACATTCTTCATTACAAAACTCCTCAAATATGAATTAATAGCACCCCCTACTTATTCTGTAGCCTATGGAAAATGCCCCTGTGTGCTCCCAGTACAGCATAAATATGCTATTTTTCTGAAAAGCTATCTTGTAACTGAAAGTCAATAACAAATGACTCCTGAAACTTAAGGGTTTTTTTTTTAATGAGTATAAACATTCCAAGGAATATCAGCTGGGATATATGTATCCTTTACATAATACTTGGATAAATTGGGGTTCATTCTGATTTGGTAAATATGATTGATGATATGTTGATGTTTATGTGACTTTTATCTGTTGTGTAATTTTACATTATTATTATGTATGAATAGGGTATGATCCTTACTCCTTACAAGAGTATTTCTAAATATTTTCTATTCAAATAGATAAATAAGGTTTTAGAATAGTCCAATACTGTGTGATGGAAAACACTGTGAAATTCACAATGTTGGGAATCAAGCAATATATCATAGCTAGGCTTAAACAAATCATTGCAGTGGCAGATTTGTTTTCCCAAGCCTCCTTTCAGACAGTTTCTGAGTCAGCAGTGTAATTCTTATTAACAGACTGAGTTGTGAATTTGAGGGAAATGGAACAGGAAAAAGCAAGAAAGTGCTTAAAGATGTGGTGGTGCAGGCTTCCTATGAAAGCTCTCACAAACCAGCTGCTCTAAGGCATGAGAGCAAGCAATGACAAAAGCAAACACAGAGCGTAACTTGGGCACTAATCAATCATTGCTACTTAGCAGGGGACTCTGGAGTCTTCCACTGCAGCAGTTTACTACAGATTTACGTATTTTTATTACAGATTACTTGAAAGGAAATTGCTATCCCTGGTAAAAACATTTTAAATATACTGGCAATGTAGATTGTTTGTTAACTAATTACAAAGAAACACCTGGATAAAGAAGAGCAAAACAGTGAGGGTCCATTATGACTTGATGTTCTAAGTACCAGCATTCTGCTGAGGATCGAAATGATACTCTGCTTCATAAAAACCTGTGCAGTAGCAGGTTGGTTCTTGTTTCTGTGGTGAACAACTGAAGGTGGAGTCTTCCATTATATCTGTACATATTATTTTGTAGTACAAACACTCTTAGTCTGAACTAACCCTAAATCTTTGACCCGAACCCAAGATAAAGAATACATTAATATTTAGCAATCAGAATGAATATAATGGAGATAATAAGACTATGATTACGAAAAGAAATTGCTTCTTTGGGTGCTGGTTGAAAAGAAATAATTCTTTAATCACAAATGTGAAGTTAAAGAGAAATGAAGCTGACATTAAAGAGAAATAATTTTAAAAATGTAGATTCTTGTAGAATCTCCTTTTTGAGGTAAGGTAAATTTAAATAATAAATGTTAATGCACAATATTCTAATTACATGCATATACATTAACAAACAAACAATAAGCAAATAGTAGTTTTTATGGGAAATACAATTCTAAAATTGTGCTTCAATGCCATAGTGACTATTCATGTGGGTTCCAAGAAAAACAAAAAGCAAAAACTCTTATACCCAATCATTTAGTCAATATGTTCAGAAACCTCTGTATCAATAGGAAAAAAAAAGTGTCTGAAAATCTCAGAGCTAAAAGTCTCCAAAGATCTGCTGAGCTCTCCTGGCATTCTTCATGTTCTAATTTCACTGCTTGCTACTTGTAATATTTCCGTCAAAATTTGTGAATTGTGAAACAGATTGTAACATTGGAAAATACATTAATTTAGATAAAAGGAAGGGAAAAGTATGGAATCATGCTACAATACAATAATAACTATATTGTAATATTAATAATTTTTATGAAATAGAGATTTAAAATGTCATTTTCTCTTAATGTAGCCTACATGAGATATATACATATATATTAAAATACATGTTTCTTTTATCAATTCTTAAAATAAATAAAAACAATAACTCTTTATGAATATAGAGTAGGAAAGTATTTTACTAAAATTAAAACTTATTTGACTCAACAGTGGAAACAACCTCACTTCTTATCCTCAGGACTCACACAGTGAAAGAAAAGAACCAGTTCCAGAATGCAGTGTGTTATAGTATGCCTGAATCCACATGCATAAAAAAAGTAAGTAAATAGGTATAATTAAATAGGACATCTATAAAACATGTCCAGGGATCACTGCCGAAGAGCAGAAGAATAGGTTTAAAAGCCAAAGCTAGTAAATGACCTGCATTTTAAGTGGGGTTTATGGACCATAACACAAAACCTGGAGGCTGTGACTGTAGGCATAAGGTTTGTCCGTGATCGGTCCAGACAAAAATCTAGTATGGACAGGGAAAAGTGCTCTTGTAGTCTCACCGTTAGTTGAGGAACTACTGACAAGTGATGTCTCTTGAGAGAGAGTTAGTTTCCCTTGTGGAAGAGAGCCCTTAAAAGGCTGCTCATGCTGCAGTTCATGGTCCTGCTCTTATCCAATCCTGTCAGTAGTAAGTGTTCTTAGTTAAAATTTTAAAAAGCATACAAGAAGTTTTAAAGGAATAGTGGTAGAGAGGATATGAAAGGAACTTGGAGGGAAGGTAATGGGGATAATTGATAGCTTATCTTGTTATATTGATTAACTTTTTAAAAAGAAGAATGTCTGTTCTTTGAATATGTGGAATAAGGAAGATTCCATTGGCAACTTTATATATTAAATGAGCATGTCCTTAGTTTCAGTGTGACAGGACATACATTTTAAGTCAGAATAACAAGACTTTGAAGTAGGTTGGCAATGAAGAAACAGGGAAAAGAAAATGGAGCATATTTTACTTTTACCTCTTACAGATTTTTTTCTACTCTTTCCTGCTACCTCTTACAGATTTTTTTCTACTCTTTCCTGTCCACTGTTTTCAGACATATCTTACAGTTTTGTATGAGCAAAGATGGCTGCTATTTAATTTTGAGGACATAGAATTATTCATTGTGTATCATTCTAAAGGTGTTCTCTACTAAGTCAAAATTTTGGCCCTGCAGTTTGATTAGTGTTACAGGTAAAAGTACTTCTATTGCAAGCAATGGGGTTTCTGCTGTTCCCTCAGCTGCTAAATCTTCTCTAGACTACAGATTGAAAGTATTATTTGAGGTTAGTCTGGACTAGTTTTGAGTGTATTTAAGTCTCCCGAGATTATTACTCTTTGGAGATAAAAATAGTAATAAGTATTAAAATAAATGTAAAGGAAATTCATATTGGTATTAACACCCTGAAGAGGACTGCGGGTGTGTTAATTTCCAAGTAAGCAAGTAAGGGCAAAGGAGCTGCACTTTTAGCTGTTCTCAGACCTCAGGATCGCAAGAGGGACATTAGGAGAAACAGTTCTAGATTTTTATCGCTATAGCAATGTTGAAACATGTGCTTCATATGGCTCAGGGATATAATATCTGATAAATGAATTTTCAGTGGTTCAAATGTTCTGTAACTGTTATGTTTGAAATGTATAATGTGGTCATCCTATCAAAAGCAATCTGTAGATTCAGTGCAATTCCCCTCAAAATACCAACACAGACCTTGAAACAATTCTCAACTTCATATGGAAAAATAAAAACCTAGAATAGCTAAATGAAAATAGATCCATATTTATCACCCTGCACAAAACTAAAGTCCAAGTGGATCAAGGACCTCAACATAAAACCAGATACTCTAAATCAGTTGGAAAAAAAAGTGGGAAATAGCCTAGAACTCATTGGCACAGGAGACAACTTCCTGAACAGAACACCAACAGCACAGGCTCTAAGAGCAACAATCAATAAATGGGACCTCATGAAACTGAAAAGCTTCTGTAAAGCAAAAGACACTGTCATCAAAACAAAGCGACTGCCTACAGATTGGGAAGAATCTTCACCAACCCTTTATCTGACAGAGGGCTAATATCCAGTATATATAAAGAACTAAAGAAGCAGAAAAGCAACAAACCAAGTAATCCACTTAAAAAATGGGCAACAGAGCTAAACAGAGAATTCTCGAAAGAGGAACATCAAATGGCAGAGAAACACTTAAAGAAATGTTCAACCTCATTAGCTAAAACAATTCTGTACCGTAAAGAACTTCTTGAGGTATCTCCATTCCTGATCTCAAGCTGTACTACAGAGCAACAGTACAAATAACTTCATGATACTGGCATATAAACAGACCAGAGGATCAATAGAATCAAATCAAAGACACACAAATAAGCCCACATGTTGGTATAATGTTCTTTTGGAATGTATACACTTTACCCCTGTTCATTCAAATGCTGATTTTTCTCTCCCACTGTGGTTTCAATCTGGACATTGCATTGTGATGCTTATTCTAAGCATCACCTGTCTCAACTTTGTGTAAACATGCCAAAATAAAACAACCAGCCACAATGTTTAGCAATGAAGAAGAAGGAGGTGGTAGAGGGGAGGAGCCAGAGGACAGGAATCAGTTTGATACAGAGGAGGAGGAATAGCAGAGACTGGGAGAACAGAGGCAGGAGCAGAGGACTTGGAAGGACCAGAGAATGAAGTGGACCTAAGATTTCACAAAAAGAAAGATAATCTTTTCTAGATCCCACCATTTGCCAACAAATTTCGTGATTTCCTCCCTTTTGATTGCTGAGTGGTATTCCATTGTGTAAAAATACCATAATTTCTGTATCCATTCCTCTGTTGATGGACATCTGGGTTGTTTCCAAGTTCTGGCTATTACAAATAAAGCTGCTACAAACATGGTTGAACAAATGTCCTTGTTGTGTACTTGAGCAAATTTTGGATATATACCTAGGAGTGGTATAGCTGGGTCTTGAGGTAGCACTACTCCTAATTGTCTGAGAAAGCGCCAGATTGACTTCCAAAGTGGTTGTACCAGTTTACATTCCCACCAGCAATGAAGTATCCCAGAAGGAGAAAGACAAACTTGGTATATACTTGCTTATATAGACCTACAAGATATGATAAACATAATGAAATCTAGACACCTAAAGATGATAATCAAGTAAGTGGACATGGGTGAAGATGATCAAACCTCATTTAGAAAGACAAATGGGATGTGCATTGATGTATGACAGGAGTCTACCGCAAAAGGCATCTGAAAGACTCTACCTAGTAGTGTTTCAAAGCAGACACTAAGACTCATAACCAAACCATGGCAGAGTGCAGGGAATCATATGAAAGAAGGGGAGTTAGTATGATATGGAAAGGATAGGAGCTCTACAAGTACCAAATATATCCAGGCACAGGGTCTTTTCTGAGGACTGACACTCAACCAAGGACCATCTATGGATATAACATAGAACTTCTGCTAGGATGTGGCCCGTGGTAGCTCAGTAACCAAGTAGTTTTCCAAAGTAAGGGAAACAAGGACTATTTCTAACAGGATCTCAAGGCAGGCTCTTTGACTCCCCCCCCCCCAGCGGAGGAGCAGTCCTCTTAGGCCACAGAGGTGGACTTTGCAGCCAGCCTTGAAGATACCTGATAAAACAGGGTCAAATGAAAGGGGAGGAGATCCTCCCCTATCAGTGGACTTGGAAAGGGGCAGGGAGGAGATCAGGGAGGGAGTTGGGGAGGGGGAGGGAATGAGGGAGCAGGATACAGCTGGAACACAGAGTTAACAAATTGTAACTAAAAAGAAAAATGAAAAATAAATTAAATAAAAATAAAAAAGAAAGATAATCTAAATAATATAAATGTTAGGAAACTATGAGGGCTTGGAGGTTTAGGATGGAGTAACTACTGCCCAGCATTGTGTTCTAGGTTAACTAAATAAATAATAGTCTCAGTGTGGTGATTTGGTTATACAGCTGTTTAGGATTAACAGAAGATTTATCAGAAGATATATCAATAGTAAATATTAATCAACTATACAATACCCACACAACTAGGGACACCTGATTTTGACAAAGGCACCAAAACCATACAATGAAAAAAGATAAGATCTTTTTTAAAAAAAAAATGGTCCTAGTCTAACTGGAGGTCTACATGTAGAAAAATACAAATAGATACATATGGATCAGATGAATGGTACTAGAAAGGGTCATCCTGAGTGCCATAACCCTGAAGTAGAAAGACACTCATGGTATATATTCAATTATAAGTGGGTGTTAGCCATATCGTATAGAATAAACATAGTAAATTTTTCAGACATAATAAAGCTAAACAACAAAGAAGACCTTAAGGAAGATGCTTAATTCTCATTCAGAAGGGCAAACAGGATAGACAACAAAAGTGGTAGAAGAGAAGGAACAGGAAAGGAGCCTACCACAAATGCCCTCTAAAAAAAGATCCACAGAGCAAGAGTTAGAAGCAGATACAGAACCTCTTAGCCAAACTTTGGACAGAACACAGTCTTATTGAAAAAGTGAGAGAGAGAAGGACCTGGAGGGTCATCTATTTGTGTCCAAATTTAATGATTTCCTTGTTTTTAATTACGGAGAAGTATTCTATAACATAAATATACCACAATTTCTGTATTCATTCTTCAGTTGAGGGACATCTCGGTTGTTTTCAAATTCTGGGTATTACGAATAAAAGTGTTATGAACATGGTTGAGCAAATGTCCATGTGATATACTTGAGAATATTATGGATATATGCCTAGGAGTGGCATGGCTGGATCTTGAGGTAGCTAATTTCCTGAGAAAGCTACAAAGTGGTTGTACAAGTTTACATTCCCACCTGCATTGGGAGAGGGTTACCCTTTCTCCACAAAATAGATTAAACTAGAAAATATCCAGAGTGAGTTATCACAGAAGCAGAAATACACACATGGGTGCATATTCACTTATAAGTAGATATAAATCATATAATATAGGATAAACATACTAAAATCTGTACATGTAAAGAAACTAAGCAAGAAGGAAGAACTGGGTAAGATAATCTTCATTCAGAAAGTCAAATGAGATAGAAATGGAAAGAGGAAGCAAACAGGGAACAGGACAGGAACCTACAACAGAGTGCCTCTGAAAGACTCTACCAGGAGGATATTGAAGCAGATTCTGGGACTCATAGAAAAACTTTGGGCAGAGTGCAGGGACTCTTATGAAAGAATGGGGAGACAGAAAGACCTGGAGGGGACAGGAATTCCACAAGGAGAGCAACACAAAGACAGGTCCTCCAACCAAGGATGATCCATGGAGAGGACATAGACCTCGTAGACAGATGTAGCCCATGGCAGCTCAGTGTCCAAGTGGCTTCCGTAGTAATGGAAAAGAGATTGTCTATGATACCAACTCATGGGCTGGCTCTTCAGTCACCTCCACCTGAGCGGGGAGCAGCCTTACCAGTCCACAGAGGAAGACAATGAAACCAGTCCTGATGTGACCTTATAGACTAGGGTCAGATGGAAGGGAAGGAGACCCTCCCCTATCATTTTACTGGGGGAGGGACATAGGAGAAGAAGATAGAGGAAGGGTGGGATTGGGAGGATATGAGGGAGGGAGCTACAACTGAAATATAAAGTGAATAAATTTAATAAATAAAAAATAAATTAAAAGAAGAAGGACCCAGAGGGGACAGGAGCCCTACAAGAAGACTTACAAAGCCAAAAATGCTGGGCCCACTGGGGACTGCAAAGGCTGATACATCAACCAAAGAACATGCATGAAGAGGACCTAGAACCACTTGCTAAGATGTAGCCCATAAACAGCTCAGTCTCCATGTGGGTTTCCTAGTAAGGGGAACAGAGACAGTCTCTGTCATAGACTAGGTTGTCTGCTTTTTGATCATTTCCCCTTGGTAAGGTAACCTAACCTGCCCACAGATACAGTGGATCCAGACAGTCTTGATGGGTTTGGATTGGCTAAGGTCATACAGTAGGAGAGGAGGACTTGCCCTATCAGTGGACTAGAGAAGAGGGAGAGGGAAGGGAGAGGGAGGGAGAGGGAGGGAGAGGGGGAGGGACGGAAGGACCAGGAGGAGATAAAGAAGGGGTCTACAACTGGGATACATAGTAAATAAATTGTAAAAATTAAAAATAAATTAAAAAATAAACGTGATGTGTTCTACTTCACCTCATTGTTTGAACACATAGTCTAGCTGGCAGTGCTTTTTTGGAGGCTATATTTAAAAGCAGATGCCTAGCTTTATGAACTGTGACAGAGGACTGCATGTTTTGTAGCTCCACTTGATTGGGAGTCCTGATTCTTGACTTTGAGTAGGCTGTAACCAGCTAGATAGTTTTGAAACACATTCACCACCATTTTGGAATGTGCATTATCAACCATGAGTCAAAATAATTCCTTACTCCCTCCAGTTTCTATGAGGTTTCTGTCAACAGTGCCTGGGAAATTCACTAATACTTTTACAATAGAATGTAAATTTGGGGTTCAGAGTGAGAAGAAATCAGCATTCCAAGAATCCTTTAAGACTATTGGGGTGGGATCAGGAAGGGAGGAGGGAGGGGCTTATGGGGGGATACAAAATGAATAAAGTGTAATTAATAAAAAATTAAAAAAAAAAGATTATTCCTGGCCTTGGTGTATATAAGCGCTCTACCATTGACCTATGTCCTGATTCCTACTTTTACTTTTTTTTTTTTTTTTTTTTTCTGATAGAAGGAGCTCACTAAGTTATCTTGGCTGTCTTTAAACTGACTCAGTGTCCAGGCTAGCTTTGAATTTGTCATCCTCTTGCATCTAAAGTAGTTAGAATTTTAGTCTTGTACCAGCAGATTCAGCTAGTTTCTTCCCTTACATTTTCAACATAATACCATATATTATATTATATATTCATTTTATTATCCAATACTTTGTGATCACCTCAACAAATAATAGATCATGTATTGAACACTATAAATATACAGCTACAGGAAAATATAAGCAAAGGATGTCCCCCTTTCCCAGGAAGCCTGGACCTTAAAACCATGAAAGTACCAGTGAACATTCTGAACACCCTGAGGTTACCAACATCTGAAAACCATCCTGTAGCTTCCTTTAACGTTAGAATGCCAACCTGCTCACACCACCCTGCTCAGATGCACAATGTAGAACAAGATACAAATGCCTACTTGTAAGGTTTTATTTATGGCTTTATTCCCGGTGTCCAGTTGAATGCACTAGTTGACTATGGTTGAAAAAGTATAGACTGTCAAAGCAGATGCTGAGCCTGATGGCCAACTGATGGGCAGAGTGAATGGAATTCTATGTAAGAAGTGGGAAATAGTAAGAGCTGGAGGGGACGGGAACTCCACAAGGAGAGCAACAGAACAAGATAATTTGAACACAGGGAACTTCCCAGAGACTCATACTCCAACCAAGGACTATTCGTGGAGATGACCTGGAACCCCTGCACAGGTGTAGCCCATGGCAGTTCATTGTTCAAGTGGGTTAGCTAGTAATGGGAAGAGGGACTGCCTCTGACATAATCTGATTGGCCTGCTCATTGATCACCTCCCCCTGAGGGGGGAGCAGCCTTACCAGGCCACAGTAGAGGACTGATAAACTAAGATCAGAAAGGAGAGGAGAACCTCCCCTATCAGTGGACTTGGGGAGTGGCATGCGTGCAGAAAGGGGAGGGAGGGTGGGATCGGGAGGGGAGGAGGGAGGGGCTTATGGGGGGATACAAAATGAATAAAGTGTAATTAATAAAAAATTTAAAAAAAGAAAATAAAACTTCAAACTTCTTAGTATGGATTTTGCCCATTGCTGTTATATATTAGTAATTCAATATTAAGAGGTGAATTATGAATAAAGAGCATAGTGTAAAACGTCAGGGGGAGCAGGAGAGGAAAAAAAAAAAGACTATTGGAAAGTCTTCTTAAAGCCTATAAGGACACTGTGTAGCAATTACTTACAGGAGATTGTCAAGTACTAAAATTATTTTATACAAAAAAAAAAAACAGCCACAATTATACAAATTAGTCTGATAATAACTTCAGTAGATCTGTATATAATGGAAATGAAAGTTTATTCATCATCAATGAAAACATATAGCATGACCTTGATATATTTAGAGGGCTCAGTCCATAGATTATATATATATGAATATTACAGTAATTTAGTAATTTCTGGAGGATGTATAGACTTCCATAGGTTGGAACATTTTGAGAAAATAGATCAATAGAGGTATGAGAATATATGTTTTATCCTGCCTTTATTTCCCTTTACTTCCCTATTGCTATGCTGTAACAACTCTTCTCTGTCACTTCCTTTTTAGGATGCTCTGCGTGACCTTAGACCCAAAGCAGTGGAAGTGCTCAACAATGCACTGTAGACTCTGAAGTTAAAGTGCTCACTTAAATCTTTTCTCATTCTATGTATTTCTGAATCTGTTTGTTATATCAAATAATAAAAATCAGATGCACAATTCTTAAAATCAACTACTTCTTATGATATCAGAAAAAAATTCTCAGAAGTGCATCACTTCTGAGTTTAATAGAGTTTAATATCTTAAAAACGTGTGATTGTAGTATGCAAGATAGGGAGGTTAAACATTCATGTGAAAAACAAACATATTACTGAGCTACCACAGGCCACATCCGAGCAGAAGTTCTAGGTTATATCCATAGATGGTCCTTGGTTGAGTGTCAGTCTCAGAAAAGACCCTGTGCCCAGATATATTTGGTCCTTGTAGAGCTCCTATCCTTTCCATATCATACTAACTTCCCTTCTTTCATATGATTCCCTGCACTCTGCCATGGTTTGGTTATGAGTCTTAGTGTCTGCTTTGAAACACTACTAGGTAGAGTCTTTCAGATGCCTTTTGTGGTAGACTCCTGTCATAAATTCAATGCACATCCCATTTGTCTTTCTAAATGAGGATTAATCACCTTCGCCTGTGTCCACTTTCTTGATTATCTTCTTTAGGTGTGTAGATTTCATTATGTTTATCATGTCTTGTAGGTCTATATAAGCGAGTATATACCAAGTTTGTCTTTCTCCTTCTGGGATACTTCACTCAGAATGATCTTCTAGTTTTTGAAATTATGGGAAATAACTCAAGGTAGTAAAAATACAAACAATCTTTCTGGAAATATCTGAACTCATCCATGACAAGAGTGGTTTTGTTGTTGTTGTTATTGTTTTGCTTTTGTTTTGTTTTGAGACATATTTATGGTCCAACATCTCTTCAAGTTAGTTTGAGATATGTATTATTGTCTCAGTACTACCTGCATGCTAATGTCATTCTCCCCATGGGCATCATATAAACTTATAATATTGTAAAGTGTTGTCCATAAGAGATTTGGCAGGGATTTTTTCAAAAAAAAAAAAAAACATATTACTTCACCAAACTCTTCTAGTAAACATGGAAAGAACAGAGATATCAAAACAACACATGCAATGGAAGTATACATATAACTCTGGTGCTTACTCAAATATCACATATTTTGGATTGCTTTTAGTAATTGCACAAAACAAGTAAACTTTTCTTTGAGACTACAGACCATAAGCAATCAACTTCAGAGGATGCCCTTCAAAAAACTAGCTCAGTGTTCTTTTCTTGCTAAATTTTTGTTTCATATTGATTGCTTTGGACTTTTTTTTAAACCTCACTGGACTACTTTTGCTTGTACAGAATGGTTTCCAGGTTTGTGTTTTTATGGGTTTTGTTTGTGTGTGTGTGTGTGTGTGTGTGTGTGTGTGTGTGTGTGTTCCTTTTGTTCATTCTTCTTTCTCATATGTTTGGGTTTCTTTCTTATTTGCCTATTTTCAAACAGAGAGTGGATGTGGTTGGATATGTGTAGGGGTAAGTAGGATCTGGAAAGAGATGGAGGATTCAGAATATATTGTATTAAAATTTATTTACAATAAAAATTAATTATCATAATTCTAATTAATACATCTAGAACAGAACTTTTGCACCTAAGACTCAGGCATCTTTGTGAAATGGGGACCAGAGAGATTATAAGAGCCAGAGGAATAGGGAGTTGGCTGTGAGTTTGTGTTTCCTGGAAATGTGAGAAGCAGTGCTTGCAAATATTAACAACTTGATTTAATTTAATTTGATTGTTGCTGGCACATAGCCCGAACTAGGATGAGAGCAACTGTCATAATAACCTGGTCAGGTAAGAGATCAAGAAACTTCATCCTTCCATGAAGAATTACAAGAAAACAAGGAATGCTGAAGGAACAAGAAATAATCATCTCAGTAAAAAATAGTATGGTTATCTAATATGAAATGGGCATCCCTGAAAACATACAAGTAACAATATATGAACTGTTTTTCTTTTCTTCATTGAGTTTGAAAGAAAAAAATGAAGGGTATATGGGGTACTAGGAGGGAGGGAATACAATGGTGAAATTATTCAATTATAACCTCAAAAATTAAAAAAAATCAAATTTAACGTCACATAATTATTGAAATTTTATATAAATTATGAATATGAGATGGAGAAGTTACATAACCTAATCATGTTTTGAAAAGCAGATGGGATACATATTCCTTTAATACACAAGATGAGTGCTGACGAATGCATCCCATGATGATTTTGAGGACTTCATGGCTATTCATTGCATCTCTCTACATTTCTCTCCAGATTTGTTTGTTAGAAACCATTATTTAAAAATAAATGTTAAAGAATATATTTAAATCAAATTCTCTTAGCAAAATCAGTTTTTTTCTTAATTTTGTTATACAATCATTTATCTTGTCTTAATTAGATATTGTGATGTAATAATGTTGTTTTTATACTCTAACACTCCTCTATGTCTCTGTTCTTCTCTGTTTCTCTCTGTGTCTTCCTCTGTCTGTCTCTCTGTGTCTTTCTCAGTACTTGTAGTACCATTACCTTTAACACATCTGCTGAAAAATAGAAAAGCTAATTTTCTATATGTATTTGCTGTTTCAGGGTAGATCTCACTTAATTAAACTGAAATACCTCAGTCCTTAAAGAATACATATATAGTCTAAAAATAAAACAAAGTTTAACTTTAACTCATATGGACATATAATATAGGATCCTACTAAAATCTGTACACCTAAAGAAACTAATCAAGAAGGAGGACTCTTGCTAAAATGCTCAATTCTTATCCAGAAAGGCAAAGAGGATGGATATCAGATGAAGGCAAAAAGAGGGAACAAGTCAGGAGCCTGCCACAGAGGACCTCTGAAAGGCTCTGCCCTGCAGACTATCAATGCAGATGCTAAGACTTATGGGAAATCTTTGGGCAGAGTGAAGGAAATCTTATGAAAGAAGTGGGAAACAGTAAGATCTGGATAGGACAGGAACTCCACAAGGAGAGCAACAGAACTAAAAAAAATCTGAGCACAGGGGTCTGTCCTGATACTGAAACTCCAATCAAAGACTATGCATGGAGATGACCTAAGACCACTACACAGATGTGGCCCATAGCAGTTCAGTATCCAAGTGGGTTCCATAGTAATGGGAAGAGGGATTGTCTCTGACATGAACTGATTGGCCTGCTCTTTAATTACCTACCTCTGAGGGGGAAGCAGCATTACCAGGCCACAGAAGAAGACAATGCAGGCACTCCTGATGAGACCCAATTGACTAGGATCAGAAGGAAGGAAAAGAAGACCTCCTCTATCAGTGGACTTGGGGAGGGGCATGTGTAGAGAAAGGGGAGGGAGGGAGGGATTGGGACGGAAGGAGGGAGGGAACCACAGGGGGGATACAAAGTGAATAAAGCATAATTAATACAGAATTAAAAAAAATAAAAATAAAAGAAAGTTAAAATTTGAATGATAGGAGGTTGCAAGAAATTAAAATAAATTAAATATATAATCAGGGGATGTTTTATGTAAGAATACTTGGTGTCCCATGCAGTATCAGCATAAAATATGTGCCCTGCTGTGCTTTCTTCACTGTAATTTCAGTTTCTTCAATGTTTACAAAAGCTTTTTGTATAATTCTGCAACATTTTCCTTCAGACTTTATTGCAAAACATTAAAGTTTATATTCAGTAATTCATCAAATACTCTTCTTAAGAAAACTTGTGGCAATAATTTGCCTTTCATAGAGGCATTACATAATTTGAATCAATTATTGCATAGTAAATTTGAAAATATAACTATTATTATAATTCTTTATTATACTTCAAAGATACTTTACAAGCAAAATAAAATGCATATGGTTTGCTCTTCATTACTTTTATAAAGCTTTTTCCTTTATACCTCATCATGAATACTGTCTTAATAAGCGACTTCTTTCCAATACATATAAGTAAATTATACGGGGTTTTTCTATGTTTTTTTTTTCAACATTTATGTGAGAAATTTAAACAGAGAGAGATTATAAATTAGAGTATCAGTCCCAGAAAAGATGAGTAAAGGAGAAGACATGAGACTAAATGGAAGGAGGAAATTGAAGCGTAAAATGGTGCAATTATATCATAATCTCAAAAGAATTTTAAATTCAACTATGATGGCACACGCAGTTCTTGAAAAAATACTTGAGTAATTCCTATTCCTATTTTCCATTTACATTTTGTCCATAAATACCTTAAGCAAATGCGTTACTTATTAATTATTTGTAAAGATAGTCACATCTGGTCTCACCTTACCACTGACATTGACTTGTGAATCTGATAGTTCAGTGTGTGCTTTTCTGGCCCATCGTTGTACCAAATCAACTGTTTTAAGCTCTGTGACTATATTACTTCATTTCTGTAATGATGTATCTGAGGCTCAGTTATTTGCAAGGAAATGAGGCTTATTTGGTTTAAAATGCTTTTAGATAAAGCACTGCGTAGCGCAGTGCTGGCTGCTGGCTGCATTATATCATGTTGGATAATATCATGGATTGAGGACAAGCCAAAAGGAGATATAAAGTGAGTAATGAGTACATAATTCTGAACGAGCCCCACCTTAAGCGTTTCAGCATTTTCGTTTGTTAGGAACTGAAGTTGCAGAAGGCTGTAAACTCTGTCTGATGGTAGTACCCAAATTATCTTACACTAAGAGCATGCTAGTTATTGAAAAATTCCAAATCTTTTAATATGGTATTGAGGATCAAGCTCCTCACATGTGAACCACTGGGAGACAAAACTGGATCATAATTCAATAGAAAGAACTGTAAGAGGAAGCTGTTGTTCTGTTCTTCTCAACCATCTAATCTTCTTTCATCTCTCCTTTTACAGCACACTCTGCTTTTATATGTTGTATTACATACTGTGAATTTATCATGGCATAATCTTTGTTTTTGAAATAGTCTTTATTCCAACTATCTGTTCCTCTGATGTTTCTATTACTTCTTTTTAATATCTGAAAGCAATGATCATATTCAGTCAAGAGGGTTTGTGTCATGGCTTATCAATTAGGACCTGTGAGTCTCACTCTTATAAATACAGTGATGACACTTATTTTTAAAACACAAGTAAATTCTTAAAATCACATGCTCAAAATATATCTATGACTTTCAGTTGCCTTAAATATATACCTACACATATCAAAAGAATGCCCCATTATTTTAATTTCTTTCAAGGACCTTTTAGATTCTTTCTTCAGGAGTGGGTGTGTGTTTTGTTATGTGTATTGTGCAGTAGGTATTTGTATCGTGTATGAAACCCTATGTGGGTAGGTGCACATGTTCATGGGTGCTGCCTGTGGAGTCCAGAGATTGACTTCTGGTGTCTTACTCAGTAATTCTCTGCCTTCATATTTAAGGTCTCTCACTGATTCTTATCTGCCTGTCTCCCTGCACTATCTTATAGCGCTCTGGCTGAGTGGGGAATATATCATTTCTGTGTACTGTTATCTCTACAAGACTACTTTTCATTTTGCTTCCTGGTAACTATTTATGATATCAACAGAATTAAACAAACGTAAAAACACAACAAACTTTAGCTTAGTCTCACATCAGTTACATTTTCTATGAAGATGTTCAGAAAAGGTATGTTACTGAAGATTTTCTGATTCTGAAAAATGTTTATATATCCCTTTCTACAAATACATAAGTTCAAAATAATATTAATGAATTCTCTACTTACTTTCATTATGATTAACATAAGATTTGACTATTACATTTTATTTTAATTTAGAAAATTTTAAGACACTTCATTATTGATATTTTCTTGGGATTTTTTTTTTCTGTCTTGAACATCTATCATCAGTCTTTGGATTTTTTGTACTACCCTCCTGTGGTTACAATAATGAATAAACTACTCTGTTTGAAAGGAAGCTAAATAAAATTTGTTATTATAGTAATTTGGATGAAATTTCATAGTATCAGGTGTTTACTGTGACATATGTGTCATGATAAAATACACTTTACATAATTTATAATGAAGTATTATATTCTCCTCAAAATAAGCAATTATCTACCTTACGTGAAAACAAAATATTACTAAACAAATTTTCTCAACTATTCTACTGTTTTAAATGGTTGTGTCACTCTACATAAAATTATTAGACTGGCTATATGTAATACTGTTCTACATCAGATTGATGTATTAATTATCCCTTATAGTTTCAAAAATTCACTGAACTTGAATACTTGTGAAATGCCCTGATTATACAGTATATTAGTTTCCTATTGCTTCCATCACATATTTACAACATTATGATCTGAACACAACATACCTGTTATTATCTTATTATACTTACACTTCATGAAGTTTGACATGTTTTACTAGGATTAAACCAAAGCGAGTCTGAATCTCATGGATGGTCTAATAATCACTTCTTTACTTGCTTTTTTGAGTATTTTATGAGGGACTAGAGAACTCATACAGCAAGTAAAACACTTGTGACACTTGTAAGGGCTTTTATTATGCTTCCATCACATGCATGAGTTTTGTGATTAAGCCACCTATAACTCCAGTTACTGTGAGCAACTCAAAATATAGTAATAGAAGTCCAGTTATATAGTACATTATATTACTATTGTAATATAATGCTCTCTTATGGCTTCTGCAAGTATCTGAACAGACAAACACACACACACACACACACACACACAGAGAGAGAGAGAGAGAGAGAGAGTTAGACAGAGAGAGACAGAGAGAGTCTATCTGTTTTGGTCAACTACTCCTGAACATGAGGCCTGCCCTTGACTGTGACTGATATACCCAGCATCATTCCATTGAAGAAAATGAATTTGCTTTCTCCCTTTAGGTATCAACTGCAAATGGGATTTGGTGAGGAGTGAGACTTGGTGCCCACTTCTCCCTCTCAGTACTGAGATTTTGTCTAAAACCGGAACAAAGCTTGTGCAAGTTCTTCAAGTCTCTTTGAGTATATATGTGCTTAATCTCTGTTTTCTTTGCAATGTACATATCTTTGCAGTCATCTGCTACCTCCAACTCTTACAATCTTTTCTTCTTCTCTTCTTTATTAAAGCCCTGAGCAGAGGAATTCATAAACACATCTCATTTAGAACTCATTTAGCTCCAAACTCTCTTATTCTCTGCACATTAGATGGTTGTGGATTTCTTGGTTAATCCACAACTCTTGCAAGTAAAAGATTCTCTGATGAGAGTTGAGTGTTGTACTGAACTATGGATTCAGCAATATGGCATTGAGAGGTGTTTTACTACTAGGTTCTTTTAGCAGAATGGAACTAGCAGCTTTTCCCCGGGGCCCAATACCTATGGAATCTCAGATTCTTGGTCACTTCAGCAGTGTCAGGTATGGGTTTAATTTCATGGGCTGGACCCTTAAATATGATTAAAATTGGTTATTTTAAAAACATTGGTACTACTAACTATTTAGCATATCTTGAGGGCAAGTTGCTAGTGTATAACAAAGGATTTGGGATGGATGATATTGATGATTATTATCTTCCCCAAGCTGTGAGCATAGTCACCTTATGGTACCATGAATGCAAGTCAGTGGGTCAGAAGGGGTGAAACATGCACAAGAAAATGTGTAATTAATGCAAAGTAATTAGTTTTTCATTAGTATGCCCAGTATCAAAAAACCAAGTGTATGCTATTATTAGTGCATATACATATATGTATTTAAGGAAATGAAGAATGTTAAAAAACTTTTCTTTAATTCATACTCTGACTATAATTTTGAAATAAAAGCTATTATTTTTAACAGAGTGTAACTGAATAGTTGACAGTTTCAATTCCTGTTAAGTTGGCATTTTTGAAGTATATGAAGGTTGATATGTATGCTATGATCTTGAGTTCATATGTACAACAGTGTGGGAAACAGCCTAACTTTCAGCAGGTGATGTGTCTACTACTTAGTAACTTAGAACACATCAACTGAAACAGGTATCCGTTAGTATTCTACTTTCTTTTTTTATTTATATTATATATGAAATTTATTATTTTATAGTTTTTATTTCTGTTTTATTAATTACACTTTATTCACTTTGTATCCCCCCATAAGCCACTCCTCCCCTCCCAGTCCCACCCTCCCTCCCTCTTCCTCACGCATGACCCTCTCTAAGTCCAGTGATAGGGAAGGTTCCCCTCTCCTTCCTTCTGATCTTAGTCTATCAGATCTCATCAGGAGTGGCTGCATTGTCATCTTCTGTGGCCTGGTAAGGCTGCTCCCCACTCAGGGGGAGGTGATCAAAGAAGAGACCAATGAGATTATGTCAGAGGCAGTCACTCTTCTCATTACTATGGAACCTACTTGGACACTAAACTGCCATGGGCTACATCTGTGCAGGGGTTCTAGGTTATCTCCATGCATGGTACTTGGTTGGATTATGAGTCTCTGGGAAGACCCCTGTGTTCAATTTTCTGGTTCTGTTGCTCTCCTTGTGGAGTTCCTGTCCTCTCCAGACCGTTACTCTTTCCCACTTCTTACATAAGATTCCATGCACATTGCCTAACAGCTGGCCATAAGTCTCAGCATCTGCTTTGATAGTCTGTAGGGCAGAGCCTTTCAGAGGTCCTCCATGGCGGGTTTCTAGCTTGTTTACTGTTTTCTTCTTCTTCTGATGTCCTTCCTCTTTGCCTTTCTGGATGGGGATTGAGCATTTTATTCAGGGTCCTCTCTCTTGAATAGTTTCTTTAGATGTACAGATTTTAGTAGGTTTATCCTATATTACATGTCTATATGAGTGAGTATATACCGTATCTTATACAAGACATATTAGAGAATTAATATTCTTCTCTGATTTTTGAATTATTCAATTGTTCATTTATTATAACACCACACTAACAGAAAGGACGAAAGTTTAAATATATAAAGCAAAATACATATGATTCAAAGTATTTTCCTACACTGATCTCAGAGACATATTGCAATATACCAAAAAGACTCAAGTAAGGAATTATTCAATTGTATTTTAGTCAAAAAAGATTATATTATCCCCCATTTCTATTCATTTCATTTTTTAACAAAATGATTTCCGACATTTTCTCATATCACTCAGAATTCAGTAAATTTTTTGCAGTGAATAATTATTCATCGTTTGTTTAGATGTCTGTAAAAGAGACTTTGATTCTCCAGTTCTAATTGTTGTCTCAGAGGCTTACTGCCTACATCTGCCTAGACCTGAAAGCTTCTAAACTTCTTGCAGTATAACCTAGGCCTAGAATGTTTTCTACTTCTGAGACTGACTGCTTAAGCTCATGCTTTCTTTTGTTCTTTCTGAGCTTATAGCTGACTTGTTGAATTCAGCTGTTTTGGCATAAACTCCTCTCCCAGATAACTTACTCAATCTGGCTTTTCTCTTGTCTCTCAATTTCTCTGCTTGGCCTCAAACTAACTCCAGCAATCTTTTCTATTCTTCTGGCTCCCTCTCATTCTGTGGCTCATTGTGTCTTCACCTGTGTCTTGCTTGATCAACTTCTTTCTCTAAAACTCCCTTGTTAAAAGTGCCTCCTCTCTCTTTGATTCTCTCCATAGTTTCCTTAAATAGTTTCCCTTTCTTCTCTCTTCCTGTGACAGTTGGGCTTATCCAATACTGTCAATTCTAACTCTTATCAATCACGTTTTTTGTCACTCAAACTTAATTTTCAAACGTGGGTACTTCCTTCAACAAACTAACTGTACCTTCATTGTTAGGGTTTAAAGGCATGTACCACAATCCCTGGACCTAATTTTTTTATTTTTTTTATTTTTTATTATTAGTTACATTTTATTAACTCTGCATCCCATCTGTATCCCATTTCTTCATTCCCTCCCAATCTCACCCTCTCTCCCTCATCTCCTCCCTGCCCCTTTCCAAGTCCACTGATTGGAGAGGACTTCCTTCCCTTTCATCTGACCCTGTTTTATCAGGTATCTTCAGGACTTGCTGTAAAGTCCTCCTCTGTGGCCTAGCAGGACTCCTCCTCCCTTGGGGTGTGGGGAGGTTAAAGAGCCTACCATTGAGTTCCGGTCAGAAACAGTCCCTGTTCCCCTTACTACGGGAAACCAATTGGTTACTGAGCTACCATGGGCTTCATCCGAGCAGAGGTTCTAGGTTATATCCATTCTATACATGGGTCCTTGGTGGAGTGTCAGTCTCAGAAAAGACCCATGTACCCAGATATATTTGGTCCTTGTGGAGCTCCTATCCTTTCCATGTCATATAAATACCCCTTTCTTTCATATAATCCCTGTACTCTGCCAAAGGTTTGGTTATGAGTCTTGGTATCTGCTTTGATACACTGCTAGGTAGAGTCTTTCAGGGGCCCTCTGTGGTAGGCTCCTGTCCTGTTACTTGTTTTCTCCTATGTCCAATGCTCCTCCCATTTGTCTTTCTAAGTGAGAAGTGATCATCTTACCCGGGTCCTCTTTCTCGTTTATCTTCTTTAGGTGTATAGATTTCATTATGTTTATCATATCTTATAGGACTATATGAGTGAGTATATACCATGTGTATCTTTCTCCTTCTGGGATACCTCACTCAGAATGATCTTTTCTAGATCCCACCATTTGCCTGCAAAATTCATGATTTCCTCGTTTTTGATTGCTGAGTAGTATTTCGTTGTGTAAAAATACCACAATTTCTGTATCTATTCCTCCTTAAACTTGTTCTATACCCAGGTTGGCCTTGAACTCAAATCTCCTCTCTTCTGTCTCCTGGATTAAAAGTGTGTGTGTATATTCCAGCTGGATCACACAGACATAGAAAGTCTTTGGATGTGATCTTTTGCAGGGATGCCTTGTTCTGAATTAAATCCCTCTACAGATGTCATTTGTTTAATCACTCTTTATAATATTTTATGTATAATGTAAGTTCTTGTACATCCATTTTTAGGTGTTTCTATGAACTGTTTCAAGTCTTTAACTTGAAACTTGAAACAAGTCTTTAACTTGTAAAGCACAGAAAGAAGCTGATGCTGGGATTTCTTCAACAGTTTTAAAATAAATAGAGTTCATCAGTTTTTATTTTCTTTAATTTCATTAATTGGCTATATATTCAAATTATGCTGTTTAAAACTACAACACAGAAGAAATTTCAAGTGTGTATAATTTTCCCAGATATATTTTATCTTTATTTCTTTTTATAATAAAAGTGGTATGTACTAGAAATGTTAAAACTACAATAATTTGAAGAATGTGAATGTTTATTTTATTTATATGAAAATGTCACCAAATTAAATATTGTTCAATTTTCTTAATATAAGCATGTATAGTATATGGTATTTTTTTATTTTAAAAAATTCTTTCCTCTATAGCTAAAATTAAATTTTAAAAAAGCGTATGGTTTTATAACACAAATAACCTAGTAAATTTACTGACTGGTTGTCTAGTAACTTAGCCTAAAAGGCGCATTAAACTCACTTTACTGCATCTGCACATTCACACGTGATATACATGTCATTCCATCTGTTGTATATTTCTGCCAGATCTTACTTAGTTCTGGGAGATTTGCATTCTTCAAGTTATGGCAAGCAAACATAGAAGTGATGCAGTGGTTATGAAAAACTCTTAAGCTATCCATGAGACATATACATTGAGAGTCATAAACTTCATTTCATTTCTTCAGTTAAATTTTGGCAAGTATACTTAGGTTACACATTATTTATATATAAAAAAAACCCACATTTTTCAAAATTGACCTTGTCTTGTACAGCTATATAAATGTAAAGAAGATAGAATGTTCCTCTTGTTTTACTTGCAAGCCCCGCAGTAGCTGAAACGTCTGCAAAAGAATTCTCTAAGCATGGTAGTGGATGTTCACATGTAATTCAAATTGAATGCCAACAGAAACTTTCATTTCCTCTAACCCTTTTGAGCCATAAAAGGGAAAAGAATGCTAGCAACAGAAGCAGGGGAAGCTCCTGACACAGAAGAGGCCACTCTTATCACAAGGCACACATTTCAGCTACCTTTTATCCTTCACAGTTCATAAATGCAAACTCTGCTCCTTTCAACCTCCTTCTTGCCTTATGCAAAGCTAAAATAGGAGCATCTATTTCTATCCTTGACCAGAAAGTCAGAAAAGAATATGTGTTCTTTTTGATTCAAGCATTATTCTCTGTGAACATGGTCAAGATGAAGCATGCATTACCAGGTGTGAAATGACAGGAGAGAAAATTAGGATTCACTTATTGCTCTTATTATATCTCATAGGATACAGACAAAGGTTGCAGCCTTGAACACATTTTCAAAAAGCAATTTTTACACTGTAAAGCATGCTATCTATAGCAATGTATTTCCACTCCCACTATTTCAATTCAGCTTTAGAGAAATACATGTTAAGTAAAGCAAGCTTTAAGTAGTAATATTCATTGTGCTCTCATTGCATAAAATTCATTAAACGTAAGATTCACAGCCAGAGGAAGATGTTTATAGTGAATCACTGTCAAGTGACATTATGGATGCAGTTAAATAAAACCTCTTAGGGCAAGTATCTGTTTTGCAATGGGATTTATTTCAGGATATTTACAACTAGAGTTTATTTCTTTATATTGCATACTGTTTTTATTGGTATGACACCTTGCTGTTTTTATCACTCTATTTTTTTGGTATGTGTGCATGTGTGTCTTCACTGTGTATGGGTTTTGAAAAACCTAGGGAGATATTTTTTCTTTTCATAGCCTTAGTAAAAATATCATTATATTTATATATATATAATATGCAGACGCATAAACACACATAAACAAAGAGAGAGAGACAGAAGACAGAGAGACAGGAGATAGAGATACACAGACACGGAGAGGTATGACATGCATGCATTCATGAATCTACACACATACATATTCAAACTATTTAAACTATGTATGGTGATAAGATAAAAACTATTGTACTATAAAATATACAGTGGAAGCACACTGAGAAAACTACCATGGCTGGCTAGAAAATGAGAAAGGCACATTTGCAACACTGCATGATGACCCTTTTAATATCAGCAATAATTTACCATCATAAAACAAATGAACCACGTGAATGAACCATGCCTGTGTGTGAATTTATTGTAAGCATGGTATACTGTGAATAATAGTGAATGTCTCTTCGTAGTTTTGTAAAAAGGAAAGACTAGGGTTAGATAGTAGGGGAGAGGGAGCTCCTCTATCAGTGGACTAGGGAAGGACATAAGGGTGGGGGCGGGAGGTAGAGTGGGATCTAGAGGAGATAAGGGAGGAAGCTATAGCCAGGATGCAATGTCCAAAAATTGTAATAAATAATAATAATAAAGAAAAAATAAGAAAGAAACTGATACTCAAACAGTTTTTTTC
Organism: Psammomys obesus; assembly: GCF_907164565.1. Lineage (NCBI taxonomy): Eukaryota > Metazoa > Chordata > Mammalia > Rodentia > Muridae > Psammomys > Psammomys obesus. The sequence continues at coordinate 1,661,550 of NW_026594428.1, read as the reverse complement.
ATTAAGGGCCTTTAGATGAAAAGCACAACCCTAATGGGTTCTGCAGAAGCCAGTAAATCAAGTAGCTAGTCAGAGAAGGGGAAGGAAAAATCCAGGTCACCAGGAGCTGTTGAGAATCAAGCAGACAACTCCAGATATGATGTTTGCTGAGAAAACTAATGCACATTAAAGCCCAATAATTTAGTGATATCAACCAGTAGGCAAGATCAAGTGAAGTGGAAATTTCTGGTTTCCTTGAAGATTGAATTTTGTCATGTGATGTTTTGCTGCATGGTGGACACATTATGTTTTGCCCAGGTTGGCTTGTGAGAGTGCACATGTTTTCTATGACCCCTCGCATATGAGGGGTATGTCTTGGAAAACTGAGAACAATCTTGTGTGGCCTTTGAAGAAAGGGTATATATAGAAGCCCAGGGAGTTTGAGACATTGCTTTTTGGATCTACTTCTCTGTGCTGATCTTAGTGCTTCCTTAGTGCTTGGCTTTTCAGAGAGAAATGTTCTAAAGAACATCTCCAGGAAATCCACTAAGACTTATTTTTATTTTGTGATTTATTTTATTTATTATAAATTATTCAATAATATCCCCACTGCAGCCCCCTCCCTTGTCTCCTCCTAGTCCCACCCACACTCCCTCTTCTAACCCTATTCCCTTTTCCTAGTCCCCTGATAGGGGAGGATCTCCTACTCTTCTATCTGACACTATAGCCCATCAGGTCTCATCACCTGTCTGCATCACCTTCCTCTGTAGCTTGGCAAGGCTGCCCCCCCTCCAGGGGAGGTGATCAAAGAGCCAACCACTGATTCATGTCAGAGACAGCCCATGAACCCCTTACTAAGGAACCCACTTGTAAGCTAAGCAGCCTGTGTATTTGCTCTGAGCAGGAGGTCTAAGTCCTATCTATGCATGGTCCTTAGTTGGAGTATCTGTCTCTGCAGGTTCCCTTGGGCCTAGGTTTTAGGCTCTGGTGTTCTTGTGTAGTTCCTGTCCCCTCCAGGTATTTCTATCTCCATATTCTTCCATGTTTCCAGCACTCTGTGCAAAGTTTGGCTATGTGTATCAGTATCTCCTTTGATATCCTGGTAGGTAGAATCTTCCAGAGGTGCTGTGTTGAAGGCTCCTGTCCTGTTCCTTGCTTTCTCCTACTTCTGATGTCTATCCTTTCTGCCCTTCTGAATGAGGAATAAACATCTTCCATAGGGTCTTCCTTATTGTTTAGTTTCTTTAGGTCTGTAGATTTCAGTATGCTTATCCTATATTATATGGCTAAATCCACTTATAAGTGAGTATATACAATATGTGCTTTTCTCCTCTGGGTTACCTCATTCAGGATGATCTTTTCCAGTTAACACAATTTGGCTTGTTTATGACAGCTGTGTGATATTCCATTGTGTAAATGTACCACAATTTATGTATCGATTCCTTGGTTGAGGGACATCTTTGCTGTTTCCAGTTTCTGGCTATCAAGCTACTATGAACATGGTTAAGAAAATGTCTTTATTGAATGGTGGGGCAACTTTTATGAATATGCTTCGGTATAGCTGGATCTTGAGGAAGCACTATTCCTAATTTTCTGAGAAAGCACTAGATTGATTTCCAAAGTGGTTGTACAAGATTGTAATCCCACCAGCAATGGGAGAGGGTTCCCCTTGCTCCACAAACTCTCCTCTATGTATCATCCTTTGAATTTTTGTCTTAGCCATTCTGATGGGTATGAGGTGGAATATCAGGGTCATTTTGATTTTCGTTTCCAGAATGACTAAGGACATTGAGCATTTCTCTGCCATTCAGTATTCCTCTGTTGGGAATTCTCTGTTTAGCTCTGTATACCATTTTTTTTTTAGATTGGGTTACTTTATTTGTTGCTGTTTATCTTCTTCAGTTCTTTCTATATTCTGGATATTAGCCCTCTGTCAGATGTAGGGTTGGTGAAGATCCTTTTCCAGTCCCCAGACTGTCGTTTTGTTCTGATGACAGTGTCCTTTGCTTTACAGAAGCTTTTCAGTTTCTTGAGGTCCCATTTACTGATTGTTGATCTTAGAGCCTGTGCTGTTGGTGTTCTGTTCAGGAAGTTATCAACTTTTCCAATGAGGTCAAAGCTCTTCCCCACTTTTTCTTCTAACAGATATAGTTGTCTAGTTTAGGTCTTTGATGCACTTTTGACTTCCACTGTTTTGTGTTGACCTTTGGACCAGACTGCTGGTAACCTGATAACTGAGTCTGGGCCCATCAATCTTGATCAGCAAGAAGTAGCTAAAATAGGACTACAACCCTTTTCCCTACTAACCTCCCACCTAAGGTTGTGGGGGAAGGGAAGGGAGTGTTGGAATGGAGGTAGAGTCCCTTAAGAACCTTAAATAAAGTAGGTAAATATGGAAGCCTTCTACAAAGGTGAAACAAAGAAACAAACAAAAAGAAACATAAAAAATAAATATATTTCCTTGGAATTTTCATGTACATGTGTGCATGTGAGTGTGTGTGTACATATATATGTTGAGTTTTTTGAGTGTACTATTTTGTGTGTTTGTGCTTCTCTCTGTTTGTCTCTCTGTGTGTATATATATGTACACTGGAAGTCAACCTGATACTGCTCTTCAATTTCTCTCCATGTTGTTTTGGATCGTTTCTTAGTTGCCTGGAAGTAACTAATTAAGGCTCAGATGACTGATGCTTGTCCTGAGGAACATACCTATCTCTGGTTTTCTACTATTGGGAACACAATTGATTAAAGCTGCTTTTTGTTGTTGTTGTTGTTATTATTGTTCAAAGATTCTCTGGAATCAACAGTGTATTTTCTCAGTTGCATGGCAACGACTTTTATGAGAAGTATCTGTTAACTCTTTTTTAGTACACTATATTATTGGATGCTGTTTAGTATTCATTTGGAATGACAGTAAAATAATACTTCTCGGGACTCATTAGATATGGCCAAACATTGAAAATAGTCTGATGCTGCTCCACTTTATTTGAAAGATGGGGACAACAGCAACTAAGTGCAAGTAGAGTAAAAATCTTAATTTTAAGATCAGGTAATGGAAAACTGAGATTTTTGTGTAATTTTAAGGTAATAGTTGAACACTGATTATTAGAAGGCTTTTAAAATTGATCGCTAAGGCTTATTTTCTATATTAGCAATATGCTTATTTTCAGGCTTCAGGGACTTTGAATTGATCATGTCTACCCTTTATATGCAGAACTTCAGTAAAGTGTACAATTGGAAACCTGATCTAATATCCTGTTTAGCTCTCAAAGTACTGTGTAGGCCTTTAATTTCAAAATCACATTATTATCTTTAGTAGCTTGTCTTTTGTATGTTCTCTTTTTGATTCATATTTTATATTACAGCCTTTTATTGAAAGTATTCTGTATAGAAGGATGAACCAGATTAACCACTGATGCATAGCTGACCATGGATTTAATCACAAGCAATTACTTATAGAACATTGCTCATTAATTTTTAGACCTTCCAGTTGTAAGTTTTTCAAATGATTTCAACAAGAGGGAACTGCACTCCTTCAAGACTGCTTCCACGAGGGCGTGTGCTGACGAGTATTTTACAGGATAGGTTTGCTTTCATCTTTTGTTGTTGTTTCAGCTTTGGCTTTAATAAGAGAACGAATATGAGGGTTTCAATCTGTGTTTTTAATAATTTTCTACCTTTTAAAAATGACCTCAGTGGACTTGAAGAGGGGCATGAGAGAAGATGAGGGAGGTGGGATGTGATTGGGAGAGAATGTGCGAGGGGACTAGAGCTGGAATACAAAGTGAATAAACTGTAATTAATATAAAAAATTAAAATTAAAACGATTAGCTCAAATACAAACATAATGCAAACAAATACAAATTTGTTTGCAATACAAATACCAACAGTATTTGTGTAAATATGCTTCAGGGTTTTATATCCTTTGTAATTCTGAAGTAAGATCTCATACTAAAATTATTAAAGAGCTAACTTTACAATCCCAGTTTGGAAGGGAATTCACATATCTTGTGTTTCATCTTCCTAAATGATCAAGTTAGAGGGATGTGCCACCATGGGCTGTAGCTCTTTATCGTCATCATCATCACCATTATTACTATTATTATTATTTTGCTTTTTTGGTTTTTGCAAATTTGTTTCATTTCTAAAGTTTAGTCCAGCCAGCCTTAAAGTCATTATCCTCCTACCTCATCCTCATCCTCTGGTTTATTCAAATGTCCAATGAGTTATGATTAGATTTAACTGAATATTTTACACTCTGCAACTCAAAGAGTTTTCTCTGTCATTCTGTCATCTTGGTAAGTACATAACTGAATGTTAGCAAAGTTCCATTTTTAGTGGATCCAACTCTGAGCTTCCACTTCTAAAAAAACAGACAAGCCTCCATCATATTGGCTGCTCCCACTCCTCCTGCTGCTCTGCAAAGATGCAGGCAAACATCTCAGTGCTTTGGAAGGATGTCTGCCTCTTCATTTTCCACAGTTATTGACTTTACTCATGTAACTACTGATTATTGAAACCATTTCAATACTTTCGTGTCACCAGTGATCCGCACTTTTATTTTTTTCCTCATGTAGGAGGACATATTCGACAACACAGCAAGCACAGATGAAAAGAGTACAGATGGTGAGTCAGTGTTTACTCCATGTAAAAATAAAAATGCTACTGAGTGCATTTGTACAGCATGCATGACACTGTAAGACCTGTGAATGTGGACAGAAACCCTGAAATTATTTCTTTTCTTTTTAAAGAGGGATAGAGTGAAGTGAATCAATTTATAATTTTGTTTGGTGTTTTATATTTCCAAATGCATATGACTCTTCTGAGTAAATGTTATACAAAATGAGTAAGGACGATTGGTAATGTTTGCTTAACTTAAATAAGTACTGATAAAACACTAGCTTATTTCAAAAACTGAAGATAGGAAAAATAAAACAGCATTCCCCAGAAACACTAGTAAATATAAAGAAAAATTGAATCTATCTATCTATCTATCTATCTATCTATCTATCTATCTATCTCTATCTACATTTACTTTTACCTAGATCATATCTTTTTTCTAATATCATATGACATACTATATTATTTGATACTCCTCATACTAGGTGTAATACTTTACGACTCTGCCTAATAATCTTAAAAAGAAATCTATGAGATGGGCTTAAAACTTAGATTGTATTGTTCTTAGGATACTTTATCAAAATATGAAGAATTGAAAAAATCATATATAAGAATTTATTTTTTATATATAAAATAATTTACATAAATTCTTCAATAAAATTTTACTGCATGATTGAACTAACTACATTAGCTATAATGTAGCTACTTTTTGCTTACTATTTGTTTCTTGTTTACTATTTTGTTATAAGAAAGGAAAATTTTTTCTAGAAATATATTAGAATACTTTTTGTTGACTTTCTCTGAAGCGTATTTATATTGCTAATTCCTTGTCAAAGAACATCATTTTAAAAATTCACCGGGTTGTCTGACACTAGTTTGCAATAAAATAAATTTCAGTAAGAAAATGCATGTGTAATTTCTACATGGACATCACTTTTTGCTCCCAACAATTACCATACTATTAACAGGACATTGGGTTCCAAGAAGAATAAACACAAAATCAATCTGCAGATCAAACTAAGCCTGTTGAAAATGATACGTACCTACAGGGAACACCTGTGAGCATCCAGGTAAATATTAACAGCAACTAGAAGAATCATAACTGATTTATTACTAGCATATAATCAGCAATAATAAACATTGATGATTTAAAGATCTAACAAAAAATTAAACTGTAAGGCCAAGCTATGTCAAAAAGATTATTTAAACTGAAAAGGAAATAAAGGTAATTTCAGATTGAAAAAAACAAAACTTGTGAATGTATGAATAAAATTATACTGAGTAGACAGGTGTGGTGGCAAATATCTGTAATTCCAGCACTAGGAGTGGCAGACGCAGATAGATCTCTGTGAGTTCGAGACCAGCCTGGTCTACAAAGTGGGTCCAGAACAGTTAAGGCTACACAGAGAAACTCTGTCTCATCCCTGCCCCCCAAATTATACCAAGTTAATATCAAAGATTTCCAGACTTCAAAACTGCATATACCAGTATAAACAGATTAAATATATGAAACTATAAAAATGAAAAAAAATATTTCTCTATAAAAATCGATTTTTTTGCTATTTTTATTTATATATTTTTATAAATTACAGTTTATTCACTTTGTATCCCTGCTGTTGCCCCCTCCCTTACTCCCTCCCAATTCCACCCTCCCTCCCTTGTCTCCTCCCATTCCTCCACATTCCTCTGACCATAGCCTATCATGTCTCATCTAGACTGGTTGCATTGTCTTCCTCTGTGGCCTGGTAAAGCTGCTCCCCAATCAGGGGGAGGTGATCAAAGAGCCAGCCACTGAATTCATGTCAGAGACAGTTCCTGTTACCATAACTAGGATGTTCCCCACTTGGAGACTGAGCTGCCATGGGCTACATCTGTGCAGGGCTTCTAGAGGTTCTAGGTTATCTCCATGTATGGCCCTTGGTTGGAGTATCAGTCTCAGAAAAGATCCATGGGCCCAGAATATTTTGATCTCCTTGTGGAACTCCTGTACCCTCCAGGTTGTCCTGTCTCCCCCTTCTTTCATAAGATTCCCTACACTCTGCCTAAAGTTTGGTTATGAGTCTCAGCATTCCTTCGATACCCTGCTGGATAGAATCTTTCAGAGGCTCTGCGAGGTGGGCTTTTCTCCTGTTGCCCATTTTCTTCCTTTTTCGATGTCCATCCCTTATTCCTTTCTGTATGAGGACTGATCATCTTACCCAAGGTCCTCTTCTTTCTTTAGATTCTTTAGGTGTACAGATAAATTAAAATAGCAAGAAGCTAGAGTTGAGGATGGCTCAGTCAGGGAAAGGTACTACCGCAAAAACATGAGGACCCATGTTCAGATACCTAACACCTTGTAAAAGGTCAGATACCTCTTTGCATGCCTATAATCTTAGAACCTTGGAGACCAAGAAAGAAGATGCCCTGAAGATGCATGGGCAACCTCAATAGATTAACAGTAAGAGAATAATTCAGGTTCAGTGAGTATCTGACTGTCAAATAGTAAAATGGAGAGCAATAAAGACATTCACTGTCTGCCTCTGGCCACCAGCCCCTTATGTGCACTTGTGCACCTACCTAATATGTTTACACCGGCAATACACACACACACACACACATACAGACACACACATTGATTTATTAATGAGATGAACCATTTATTAATGAAATTATAACAGTATTGTTTTGTCCATCTCATGTGTGTATTCATATGAGGATTAGAATATAATATCATAAGCATGTTATATCACACACAAAACACACACACACACACACACACACACACACTCACATGCCAAACCACATGGATTTGTTAATAAAAATCAAGCTTAGAAAACTTGATCAATATGACCACATCATCAAAGCTATATGCTGGATTCAAAATCACTTTTCTCTCTTTCTTTCTTTCTTTCTTTCTTTCTTTCTTTCTTTCTTTCTTTCTTTCTTTCTTCCTTTCATTCTTTCTTTCTTTCTTTTCTATCCCTTAGTTCTTTCTTCAATAATTTCAATAATTTGTTGGTTTTCTGAAACATAAAACTCTGTGTGACTTGTGGAAAATTACTAGACATATTATCTACCTATATTTTCTAAATAAAATACATTTAAAGTTAAAAATAAAAAAAACAAACATTGATCTGCTTACTTAAACATTGTGTAAACATTTTAGAAAGAGTTATATTGAAAAGACTAACTACTAAATTATAACCAGAATAAAACACACAAGAATCATCACCAGAGATATATGAGTAAATTAGGGTGAAGCAAATTGACTCAAGTAGGATCCTTCTAGATGAAGGATGTTTGAGACTGGACCCCCTGTGGAGGGAATGCTAGCAATCAATTTGGTAAATAGTATGTGATAAAGAGATAACATTTTGAGGCCAGCTGTAAATTTATATTTTGGGGAAAGGTTGTAGAGTGTTACTCAAATATGTGCACAACTTGGGTTCACAACCTAACTTTGTTATTTTAAAAAAAATATTAATCATAAATATTGTTTAATCACAGCTATGAACACAAATAAAAATATCAAACAGCTAAAGAGGAGAAAATACATAGAGCTTGTAAATAGGCCTTGAACTATTATTCGAATTTGGTAGTATATAATATTCTGTTACTCAGAGATTATTATGTACTTCCAAACATATATGACACACAATTATATTAGGCATATGTGAAATATTTGTTAAAGTCACTTTATTATTTTCATAGGATAAAAATAACAAAAATCATGTGAGAATATTATTTTTAAAGAAATACAAGTGTTGTATATATACTGAGGGATCATTAATTCACTGCTACTGTAAAAAGAAAGAGTGCTTCATCTTTGTCTAACCTGGTCAACTTACATTCATTAATCTTGAATATATATCTGTGCCTCTGCTTTTTAATGTCTATTTCTGACAGTAAGAATATATTATAATTACATCCTAGGAAATGTTAGCTGTGAACTTGACTTAGCATTTAGTGCTATTATGTACATATATGCTACTATGTACATAGCTATTGAATATCTGCTGTGACTCCAGTTACCTAATGAGCTCAGTGCAAAACATAGTGAGAATTTTTGTATTCTTTACTTGGGTCTGTTTCCATGGACACCACCAACACAAACCTGTGATGCTTAATACAGGTCAACGTGTTTTCTTCTGTGCAGATTACAAAATATTTGCACAGGAGAAAATCAAATATTTTTGGCTATCTGGACAAATATCTTTGCTCTTTAAAAATACAGAGTACTAAGCCCTTAAACAAACAACGCGCATTATTAACTGAAAGAAGAGCTCGAGTGTCAAACCAGACAATGTACAATTAATTAAACACTCAGTTTTATGTCTTTTTACCCTGGAACAGCAGCTTGTCAGGTCATTGTCATATTCTGTATATGAAAATAGCATTTAGTTTATTGTAGTCACAGACATTCTTTAACATATGATGAGTTCATTTACTTACTCCTCTTTCTAGGATTTATCAGCATTTTGTTCATTTTATTCAGAAGATATTTTAGCATTAATTGATTAGCAATAATATCTAGTACTGAAATTTATTCCAAAATGTAGTCACAATATGTAAATAAATAAATATCTACTATAAATAACATTAATTTCATACATGGGTAGAAGTGTTACAGGTTTTCGAAATACAATTGATTGATAGGTACCTAGAATCTGGAACTTGCTGATGCTTAATATTGAGAATTACTCCTAACGTAAAAATAATATCTGTTATTAAGCTCTTCACACCAAGTACAAAGTTTCATCACAGAAACAAGTGTGTGAGGAACAGCAGAGACAATCTAAACATTTTATATGCAGTGTCATGTCTAATCTGAAAATTGCAATTTTATGAAACATTGAAAACATAGCATTAGCTGATAAGGACAAGATTTAAAAACTGAAAGAACCAAAACTTCTGCTCAGTGTGGTGCCAAAACATTAATCCCAGTATGCAAGAGGCAGAGGAGGAAGGACCTGTGAGCTAGAGGTTGGCTCATTCTACACAGTAAGTTCAAGTTCCAAACAAGTCTCACCAGAGCTACATAATGAGACCTTGTCTCAGTAATAGCAACAACAAGTAACAGCTTTGCTAGGCCTCAGAGGAGGACACTGCACCCAGTCATGATTAGACCTGATTACCTAGGGTCAGATGGAAGGGGAGGAGGACTTGGAGAGGGACAGGGAGGAGATGAGGGAGGGAGGGAGGAGAGAATGAGGGAGGGGACTATAGCTGGGATAGAAGCTAAATAAAGTGTAATTATTATAAAATTAAAATTAAAAAGATAAAATTAAAAAAAAGCAACAACAGAAAGAAGAAGCATAACCCCTGTTTTACCATGACTGCAACCATAATGAATACTGTCCTAGGTTTAACCAGATATTACTCCAATCACTCTGTATACAACTAAACCTACATGGCTGCTTCTGGAAATTAACTTCTGTCTGCATTCTCTTCATCTCACCCCTTTTATTTTTTCTTCTATCATCATTTTATTTATTTTTTTACACTTTATTCATTTTGTATCCCCCCATAAGCCCCTCCCTCCTCCCCTCCTGATCCCACCCTCCCTCCCTTTCTGCATGCATGTTCCTCCCCAAGTCCACTGATAGGGGAGGTTTTCCTCTCCTTTCTGATCTTAGTCTATCAGTTCTCATCAAAAGTGGCTGCATTGTCCTCTACCATGGCCTGGTAAGGCTGCTCCCCTCTCAGGGGGAGGTGATCAAAGAGCAGGCCAATCAGATTATGTCAAAGGCAGTCCCTCTTTCCATTACTATGTAACCCACTTGGACACTGAACTGTCTTGTAGCTACATCTGTGCAGGGGTTCTAGGTTATCTCCAAGAATAGTCCTTGGTTGGAGTATGAGTCTCTGGGAAGTTCCCTGTGTTCAAATTATCTTGTTCTGTTGCTCTGTTTGTGGAGTTCCTGTCCCCTCCAGCTCTTACTATTTCCCACTTCTTACATAAAATTCCATTCACTCTAGTAATATGAGCATTTCATTCATTGCTTGTATTATTTGAAGTAGATCAATAGATTGTTGGAGTAATATAGTTTTAAAAGCTTAAAGTCAATAAATGTAAAATTGTTATAAAAAACTACAAGTTTAGTCTGTTAAAAATACAGATTACAATTTGTACCATGCTTAGTAGTTAAAGCAATTTTCCAGTTAATTATACTACACACACACACACACACACACACACACACACACAATCAATGTAAGAAGTCTTTTTTAATTTTATTTTTAAAGATACATAAAATTGTTTTTTAAAATATGTGAGTGTTGGAAATTCTGGATTACTTCAAGTTTTCTATATTTATTAAAAATATTGGATTAACTCTTATACAGCACATGGTTATATATGTGTATATGTACAGCACACTAAATATTGCCATTCTTATTTGGTTTCTCATAAAACTACTTCTTTAAACTCAAACTGAAATCTTAGCTTAATTTTGAGGTTTATATGCCTATCTAACTACATAATTTTATGTCATCTGTAAATTATTTTTTTCTTATATCCTGTGATATATACTTTTTTTTTGCAAAACTAAGAAAAACCTGAAAGTATCTTGTTTTAGAAGCTATTAGCTCCTTTCCTTTTCAGTTATAAATTCTGTCCTTTTTGTGTCCATACTGTCCAGTCTTCATGAGAATTCAAATATTTCACAATGCTTACAGCTAAGGATCTGATTGGTCTTTTCTAGTGTCAACAGTTGAAATATAAATAGCCAAGAGAGCAGCTGAAGTGATAATAAATGAGAACTTGATAAATCAATAACCATAAACACTGCAAAAAGGTCTATTTAATATTTATGTGTGGTCAATAAATGCACATAAAAGAGAATTATAACAACATAAAGAAAACACATTTTTTAGAAGGGAATATAAATTGTCTATATTATTGCCGTATTTCTTTTATTCACACATTGTTTCCAGTAGAAAACTGAAAATTGTGAATGGTGTTGTTTCTCTAATTTCTTTCTCAGCCCTTTTGTCTTTTGTATACAGGAGTGCTACTGATTTTTTTTTTGAGTTAATTTTGTATCTGGCCACTTTGCTGAAGGTGTTTATCAGCTGTAGGAGTTCCCTGGTAGAATTTTTGGGTTCACTCATGTATACTATCATATCATCTGCAAATAGTGATAATTTCACTTCTTCCTTTCCCATCTGTATCCCCTTGATGTCCTTCAACTGTCTTATTGCTCTAGCAAGGGCTTCCAGCACTATGTTGAAGAGATGTGGAGACAGTGGGCAGCCTTGTCTTGTTCCTGATTTCAGTGGGATTGCTTTAAGCTTCTCTGCATTCAGTTTGATGTTGGCTATAGGCTTGCTGTATATGGCCTTTACTATGGGGATGGGAACTCCACAAGGAGAGCAACAGAACAAGATAATTTGAACACAGGGAACTTCCCAAAGACTCATACTCCAACCAAGGACTATTCGTGGAGATAACCTAGAACCCCTGCACAGATGTAGCCCATGGCAGTTCAGTGTCCAAGTGGGTTACATAGTAATGGGAACAGGGACTGCCTCTGACATAATCTGATTGGCCTGCTCATTGATCACCTCCCTCTGAGGGGGGAGCAGACTTACCAGGCCACAGTAGAGGACAATGCAGTCACTTTTGATGAGAACTGATAGACTAAGATCAGAAAGGAGAGAAACTTCCCCTATCAGTGGACTTGAGGAGTGGCACGCATGCAGAAAGGGGAGGGAGGGTGGGATCGGGAGGGGAGGAGGGAGAGACTTATGGGGAGATACAAAATGAATAAAGTGTAATTAATAAAAAATTTAAAAAAAAGAAAACTGAAAATTGTTAAAATTTTGTATTGACCATCTTCCCTAGACAAAAATATGGTTGCTAAATTTTACATGTAGCCTTATAGTCTTCTCTTGGAAATAAATAAGCAAATAAAAAAAAGAAAAATTAATGCAGGTAATGACAAGTTGTTCATTAGAATGATTTGAAAAATAGGTCATTTAGAAATTAATTAATATGAATTGCTTAGGAAATACATGAAAAGAGCTTTGACAGTCATCGGATTACAAATGTCTCCTTTTCTGTGAACATTTTTTCTGCATCTGTAAAACTACAAGGGTGAACGGTTTTTGTCAGAGAGACACTGATATCCAACTGTGTGTCCTTTCTATGCTGTCTGCTCCCCCCAAAATAAAAAGAATGGCAAAGCAATTTTAAGTCCTTACACAGAAAAGTTTGCTTGCTGAACTTGAAATGTCCTGATGATACCTATTAACCAGAGTGTGAAAGTGATGTCAAATGAGGGATATGAGAGGATAGCACATGACTAATCTAAAAGGAAATAGGATGGCAGAAAAGGATCTGTGATTGAACTGGACTGGGCAAGTACATATGACCCAAGCAGCCACAAAACAGAGCTCTCAGAAATGAGGAAATAATAGGCTTCAGTTAACAGAGACTGTATTTGAAAAGGCACATTGGCCCACACAAAATGAAATGGAACAGGATTTTTGACTATTTCTCAGAATAAATGTCCTTCTGGTTTGAGAGATGTGGATATAGCTGTGGTGCCAAAAGTTCTATCTTTTATTCTAATCTTGGCCTTATTCAATTTGTTTGCTGTTGTCAGTGGCTGAGTTCTCATACATTTAATGTTAAATACTTGTACAAGGAGAAAAAATAAAAAGAAATTTATGTTATGTGGGTGTTGTAGAAAGTAAAAACATTTATGATGCTACTTTCAGGCTCTTGTCATACCTGAGCATTGTGTTTAAATTAGGAGGAATCAGAGGGATGAGAAGAATGCCATGAGGATGAAACACTACAGATGAGATTAGTCAGGGAAAATAAATAGGTAATAAAACGTTTTTAAGTGTTGTTATACCAAAAATTATAGAATGCCATGAGCTAAAACAATAAAAGGGGTTAAAAGGTAAAAGAAAGAGGAGTTATGCAGTAAATCAGACTGAAATCTAGGACCCCAAAATAGAGTTTAAATGCTAAGGAGCAGCTTTCAAGGATGCTGAAACTGACATTGTAGTATACCATCTTCTTTCTTCTCCTTCTGTTCTTGCTCCATTCTTCACCTACATTACCTTCACGAGAGAACCCCGATTGCTTGGTTTAAGAAGGAGAACATTAAGAAGATCTTTATTTTTCACACAGTCCATTTTAATTATAAACTCTAATGAACTAGTTACTAAGAAACATTATTACTTTCTAATAAATTTCATTGTATATAATAACTACATTTTTTAACATTGACACAAAGTACTTTTATTATGATTTTGATCTTTGAGGATAATTTGATTTGTATATATACATATACAAATTAAAGCATATCTAGATGATTAATTGTGGGTCATAACCACATTTGACTTTTTGGTTTTTTGTTGTTGTTGTTTTTGGTGCTCCTTTTTCTTTTCATTTTTTTGTTTCAGACAAGATCTAGCAAAGAAGTTGTCTAAGTTAGCATTCAATTAGTGATTCTTTTGCCCCAGCTTACCCAGTTTTAGGACAGAAAGTGTGAGCCAACCTACTTGGAAGATTTCCCACCTTTCTATCTAAGTATGTGAATGGTACATTTCACACATATCTCATTGGAAGACTTTATACCAATAGCTTACCAATAATAAAACTAGTCAAATATTTTAGAAAAATTGTTAGTGATGTAGAATTGTTATCAGAGATAATAGGTATTACTTTTAGTTGCTGTATTACCCAGATAAAAATTCTTACCTTTCCTACATACTGAGTGTCTGTGCCTGTGTACTCTTCCAACAGGAAGAACTGGTTCCACATCCAGCCACGCTTGGTGCGATGAAGCATTTTACCATCCTCTTTTGTCAGATTCACTCTCCTTCTCAGTAAATGATTGCTATCTTTCGCTTGTAGTGGGCTGTTGTCAACCGCATGGAACAGGTAAGTCCAGACGATCAGTGAAAAACAATGAAAAGTCCTCATTATCTTCAACTTCAGAAGGATGAAAATTTCAATATACGGTCTGTAGAAGAAAATGATTGTATTAGGATATGTCTCACTTTCATATATCCTTCATGCTGTAACACTTTTACATGTATATAAATTTTTAAATATGTATATATATATATATTTGTTTGTAAAATACATCAGAGAACTCTTTCTAACCATAAATATTGAAATATACACATAATACATAGGTAATATTTTACATATATGTTCAGCTTAGTTTAAGATGACCATTTTAAAAAATGTGCACAAATTCAAACCAGAAAAATTCTGGAAACTAAACTTTTAATACAACAGTCATGCTATTATGTCTTTTGACATTACAAGCCTTCATAGTGAGGAATATTTAGAAATATGTTCATGTCAATGAGCCCATACACTTTAAAGAACATTGTTTACTTCCCCTTATCTACGGTTTTTCAGAATGTATTCTCCATCCACCTTGTATTTTAGAAATGGACCTACTGAAAGTAAGGAAGTGAGAAAAAAATAGGTCATAACTAATATGAAAATTAGATTCATTCAACTCAAAATAGGTGAAAGTCTTAGATTTATGACCAAAGTCTTTCAGAGGCCTTCTATGGTAAGCTCCTGTTTCTTGTTTTCTCCTACCTCCAATGTCTATCCCATTTGTCTTTCTAAGTGAGGACTGATCATCTTACCCCGGGTCCTCCTTCTTGTTTAGCTTCTTTAGGTGTACAGATTTTAGTATCTTTGTCCTATCATATAGATCTAGTATCCACTTATAAGTGAGTATATACCGTGTGTGTCTTTCTGCTTCTGGTAATATAGGATGGCAGAGAAACACCTAAAGAGATATGCAAAGGGAGATGCAAATCAAAACGACCCTGAGATTTCACCTTTCGCCCAGGAGAATGGCTAATATCAAAATCTCAAGTGATAGTCTGCAGGGCAGAGGCTTTCAGAGGCCCTCTGTGGTAGGTTCCTTGTTTGTTTCCTGTTTTCTTCTTATGGCTTTCAGAAGCCCTCTGTAGAAGGTTCATAGGTTGTTTCCTGTTTTCTTCTTCTTCTGATGTCCATCCTCTTTGCCTTTCAGGATGGGGATTGACCGTTTTAGTTAGGATCCTCTCTCTTGCTTAGTTTATTTAGATGCACAGATTTTAGTGGGTTTGTCCTATGTTGTATATCTATATGAGTGAATATATACCGTGTGTGTCTTTTTGCTTCTGAGACAACTCACTCAGGATGATCCTTTCCAGGTCCCACCATTTACCTGCAAATTTCATGATTTCCTTATTTTTCATTGCTGAGTAATATTCCATTGTATAGATGTATCACAATTTCTGCATCCATTCTTCAGTTGAGGGGCATCTGGGTTGTTTCCAGCTTCTGGCTATTACAAATAAAGCTGCTACAAACATGATTGAGCAAATGTCCTTTTTGTGTACTTGAGCCTCTTTTGGATATATGCCTAGGAGTGGTATGGCTGGATCTTGGGGAAGCACTATTCCTAGTTGTCTGAGAAAGCACCAGATTGATTTTCAGAGTGGCAGATGCTGAGCCTGATGACCAACTGTTGGTCAGAGTGAATGGAATTTTATGTAAGAAGTGGGAAATAGTAAGAGCTGGACGGGACGGGAACTCCACAAGGAGAGCAACAGAACAAGATAATTTGAACACAGGGAACTTCCCAGAGACTCATACTCCAACCAAGGACTATTCTAGGAGATAACCTAGAAACCGTGCACAGATGTAGCCCATGGCAGTTCAGTGTCCAAGTGGGTTACATAGTAATGGGAAGAGGGACTGCCTCTGACATAATCTGATTGGCCTGCTCGTTGATCACCTCCCCCTGAGGGGGGAGCAGCCTTAACAGGCCGCAGTAGAGAACAATGCAGCCACTTTTGATGAGAATTGACAGACTAAATTCAGAAAGGAGAGGAGACCCTCCCCTGTCAGTGAACTTGGAGAGTGGCATGCATGCAGAAAGGGGAGGGAGGGTGGGATCAGGAGGGGAGGAGGAAGGGGCTTATGGGGGGATACAAAATGAATAAAGTGTAATTAATAAAAAATTAAAAAAAATCTCAAGTGACAACACATGCTGGAGAGGTTGTAGAAAAAAGGGGAGTTCTGTGGTTGAATTTTTGGGGTCACTCATATATACTATCATATCATCTGCGAATAGTGACACTTTGACTTCTTCCTTTCCGATTTGTATCCCCTTGATCTCCTTTAGTTGTCTTATTGCCTTGGCTAGGACTTCAAGCACTATGTTGAAGAGGTATGGAGAGAGTGGGCAGCCTTGTCTTGTCCCCGATTTCAGTGGGATTGATTTAAGTTTCTCTCCATTGAGTTTGATGTTGGCTATAGGCTTGCTGTTTATTGCCTTTACTATGTTTAGATATGTGCCTTGTATTCCTGATCTCTTCAAGACTTTAAACATGAATGGGTGTTGGACTTTGTCAAATGCTTTTTCAACATCTAAGGAGATGATCATGTGGTTTTTCTCCTTCAGTTTTTTTATGTGGTGGATTACATTGATGGATTTCCGTATGTTGAACCATCCTTGCATGCCTGGGATGAAGCCTACTTGGTCATGGTGGATGATATCTTTGATGTGTTCTTGGATTCGGGTTGCAAGTATGTTATTGAGTATTTTTGTGTCAATGTTCATAAGGGAGATAGGTCTGAATTTCTCTTTTTTTGTTGCGTCTTTGTGTGGTTTAGGTATGGAGAACAGAGCTAAACAGAGAATTCTCGACAGAGGAATATCGAATGGCAGAGAAACACTTAAAGAAATGCTCATCCTCATTAGCCATCAGGGAAATGCAAATCAAAATGACCCTGAGATATCACCTTACACCCATCAGAATGGCCAAGATGAAAAACTCAGGGAGAACACATGTTGGAGAGGTTGTGGAGAAAGGGGAAAGCTCCTCCACTGCTGGTGGGAATGTAAACTGATACAACCACTCTGGAAATCTATCTGGCGCTTTCTAAGACAATTAGGAATAGTGCTTTCTCAAGACCCAGCTATACCACTGCTAGGTATATACCCAAAGTTTGCTCAAGTACACAAAAGGGATATTTGCTCAACCATGTTTATAGCAGCATTATTTGTAATAGCCAGAACCTGGAAACAACCCAGATGTCCATCAACGGAGGAATGGGTACAGAAATTGTGGTATTTTTACACAATGGAATACTACTCAGCAATCAAAAAGGAGGAAATCATGAAATTTGCAGGCAAATGGTGGGATCTAGAAAAGATCATCCTGAGTGAAATATCCCAGAAGGAGAAAGACAAACACAGTATATACTCACTTATATAGACATATAAGATATGATAAACATAATGAAATCTATACACATAAAAAAGATAATCAAGAGAGCGGACATGGGGTAAGATTATCAATCCTCGTTTTGAAAGACAGATTGGATGCACATTGAGCATATGACAGGAGTCTACTGAGCGCATTTTAAAGACTCTAACTAGCAGTGTTTTCAAAGCAAAGACTCATGACCAAACCTTTGGCAGAGTACAGGGAATCATAAGAAAGAAGGGGAGTTAGTCTGATGAGGAAAGGATAGGAGCTCCATAAGGACCAAATATATCTGGACACAGGGTCTTTTCTGAGACTGACATGCAACCAAGGACCATGTATGAATGTAACCTAGAACCTCTGCTCAGATGTAGCCTGTGCTAGCTCAGTAACCAATTGGTTTCCCATAGTGAGGGGAACAAGGACTATTTCTAACAGGAACTCCATGACTGCCTCTTTGGCCTCCCCACCCCCCAAGGGAGGAGCAGTCCTGTTAGGCCACAGAGGAGGACTTTGCAGCCAGCCCTGAAGATACCTGATAAAACAGGATCAGATGAATGGGGAGGAGGTCCCCCCTATTAGTGGACTTGGCAAGGGGCATGGTGGAGATGAGGGAGGGAGGGAGGTACTGGGAGGGAATGAGGGATCAGGACACGGCTGGGATACAGAGTTAATAAAATGTAACTAATAAGAAAAAAATAAAATTAAAAAAAAAAAGAAAAAAGAAAAAGGAGAACCCTCCTCCATTGCTGGTGGGAATGTAATTTGTACAACTACATTGGAAATCAGTCTGGTGCTTTCTCAGACAATTAAGAATAGTGCTTTCTAAAGATCCAGCTCTACCACTCCTAGGTATGTTCAAGTACACAACAAAGACATTTGTTCAACCATGTTTATAGCAGCTTTATTCATAATAGCCGGAAGCTGGAAATAACCCAATGTCCCTCAACGGAGGAATGGATATAGAAATCATGGTACTTTTACACAATGGAATACTACTCAGAAATTAAAAATAAGGAAATCATAAAATTTGCAGGCAAATGGTAGGATCTAAAAAAGATAATCCTGAGTGAGGTATCCCAGAAGCAGAAAGACACATGGTATATACTCACTTTTTAAATTTTCTGTTCATTTCAATATTTTTTTATTAATTACACTTTATTCACTTTGTATCCCTCCCTGTAGCTCCTTCCCACTTCCCCTCCTAATCGCTCCCTCTCTCCCACCTCTCCACTCATGTCCCTCCCCTATCAGTGGACTTGGGGAGGGGCATGCGTGTATACTCACTTGTAAGTGTGATAAATTTTGATTTATTGAATATATGAGTAATACAAAAAGAACCCATTGTCAAAATTAACTTAATTAAACATGGGCAAGAAACTTAAATCAGCATTTCTGAAGAAAAATGAAATATTATTCAGATATTTGAAAAATTCAGTTTACAAATATAATATATAAAAATGCAAACAAAACCATAATAGGTTATTAAATTATTCCCGTGAGAATGAATTATGAAAATCAGAAAATAAATTCTGGAAAAATAACGTAGGCAAAAAGATCCATAAAAATTGTTAGATAGATTGAAATAATACATGAACATTTTTTTTCTTCCAGAAAAAAAAATCATAGAGACGCCTCACAAATTAAAATTAGAATAGAAATTAATAAGATTTTATTGTAGGATTCTATTTTTCATTAATTTTTAAATAGATGTGAGACTTCTAGCTCTAATTTTCATATAAGTATATCACCTGGACTTCCTGAAGAAACCAGGAGAGTCAAAAAGATTATATTGGGTACAGGGAGTGTGAGGAGGAGCAAGAGAAAAGGAAAACAAAACAAAAAACAAACAATCAAACAGAAACATAGCACAAGTGATGGAAAGGAGAAATGGATTAAAAACTGAAGTGGAGGCTCTAATTAGGGATTTTATAGGAAAAGGATTGAGGATAGTAAAATAATCAAAAAGTATGTTTCAAAAAGTTATAATAATGACACTATTAACTATTTACCTAAAATACAAACCCATAATACTTGTATGTCTACACATAAATGTATATAGAGTTTAAATGAATGTTCTCATCTAAGATGAGAGTGCTCCCTCCATGAGCCGAAGATCACTTTATCAAACAAAGAAGCAAGAAGTGGAATTGCTAATCCTTTCTTGAGTTGTTGATCAGCTCTGTTCAAGAGACTCCCAAAGGATACAGGCTGTTGCTGGTGCCCATCATTGTCACCAGGAGGTGAAAGGTGGTCTATTGCTGAAGACAACATGCATCTCAGAATCAGGACTGAGAGGCCCAGGAGCTGGAACCAACATGAAAGTGTTCTTCCTGGCGTCTAGCTGTCTCAAGGCAGTCTTGATGAGACTTAACAAGCTGTGGGCAGATGGCAAAGGTGGAGAACTCCCTGTTTCAGGGTCCTGCTGAAGCGAGTACTGTATATATCTTTGTGTGTGTGTGTTTCTGTGTGTCTGTGTGCATGGGTTTGCATGGTTGTATGTGTAATTGTGTGTATGTGTGCCTGTGTGTGTATACATGTGTGCATGTGTGGTGTGTGGGTGTGTGTCTGTTTGTTTGTGTGCACGCACACTCATGTGTGTGGTGCACTTTTTATTTTCCTTTGTATGAGGTCGGTCACTGTAAATTGTAGACTGTGGAGCTGAAAATTATGCTTTGTGGGTTTTGGGTACCTTATTTTATAATAAGACATTCATGTGTCTGGCTTGAATGTTTGGACCAAGCTCAGGTACTTACGTTGATAACCTATCCCTAGCTAATATTAACTGGGAGATGAATATGCCAGAGAACACAGTCACTCATGAAAAGTAAGTTTCTTATGAGAACATGGCAGGAACTGAGTTCTGTTTAACTCTTAGTTGCCATGAAACTATGTGGATGGCAGATAGTTCTCAACCTGCACCATTAAGAGGGCAACTTGATGTTGGACACCCAGAACTTTCAGAAACAAACGTTTGCTGATAATCTGCTCTTTGACTGTTATATTAACATAGTATCCAGAAACTACTATGAAAAGTGAAATTATCCCATATGTATCTAATTTAAAGATTTATTTTAAAATTTCCTACTTAACATTTTTATGTATATTCAGTCTTAGATTGTATAAATATTATTTGGATCATTCATTGGCATTTCATTTCTATTTCTCTATCATATACTTTTAAAAATCTCCAAGTAGCCACGTGAAAAATATAACACTTCACCTCAGGTTTTCCTCTTTTCTATCACACTTCCTTTTTATTTCTATCACAAGTAAGCCCTTCTCATGCTTAGACATATTATTTGCTATTTCATTCATTTAGTATTCTCCATGACAGTCTCCTTCTCTTAGATGTAAGGGAGTTTGTATGAATGATGTGGAAAATTTGTAAATGTTTATGTCCTACACACAACTTAATGGACACTTACTTTTTGTGGTTGATGGATTAGTGCTAAATACTTTCATTATTTATTAAAATCCAGGGTTATATGTTGAATACTTATCATTCTTACACGTAAACAACACAAGAGACAGATGTAAAACTTGACCACAGGTTTATTCCTTTTTGAAAGGAGTCAGAGATAATATTTGTTTTTAAAATATCAGTCATAAAATTTGCTGTGTTCTCACTGACATTAACAGAAATTTGCATAAAGTGAGGTTAAATGTTAACAGCACAATATGACTCCTATAAATTTTAGAATATTTTTTATAAACTTTGCCACTCTGATTTAATACCTTTACCATAGTCAACTTTTTTGTGTGTATTTGTTTCACAGTTAGGAAACATTACTGTAAACCTCCTGTGGCCAATTTAACATCTGCTGATTCTTTGGCTCTGAAATAAAAGTGCACAGTTTAAAAGGTTTTCTGCTATACTTGATTTTAAAGTGAGCAATCTCCTTTCCCAAGGGGTATATTAAAAATTCTTCATATCCTTTATATATTCAATAGCGACAAGCTGATTACTAAATTCTCCATGCCTAATTATCTCTATCAGCTTTAACTACTCTACATTTTGATCATATTTTTGTTGATAAATAACTACCATCAAATGCATGTTAAAGTACAGTATTTTAAATTTTGTGTTAACTTTGATTTTGTAATCAGGCAATTCACCTGAATCTTATTAGCTTTAAAAATTGAACATTGCTTCATTATTATTTCCTTAATTATATTAAAATTACAATCTATTTTAGAATGAAGAAAAATTGTGCTTCACTGAAATTAAACTGTTTACCAGTTAAATATCTAACTAAAATCAAATTTATTTCACCTCTATGTGATTACATATTTATGTAATTTTAATCCAAAATATTTTAGAGCTTTATTTTACTATTAATCATGTGTATACAAATGTATCTGTATGTGGGTTTATGTACATTTGAGTGCACCTGCTCCTGGAGTCCAGAAGGGGCTATTGGATCCATGGTACTGGGATTATAAGGCAATTGTGATGTATTCAATAAGGATACTAGTAAATAAACTCTGGACCTCTGGAAGAGCAGTGTGCATTTTTAATCACTGAACAATACATCCAGTGTATTCAATGAGATAATTCAATATTATTTTTTAGGCAAGTTTCTCACAAAAATTACTTATCACACAAATTATTAATTTTGCTTTTTTATCATTATAAAAAATTTAATGAACAAAGAACTTTCAAAAACATTAAAATATTACTTTTTACAAGGAAACTTTGTTTCAGTTTTTTGTTTTTTTTTTGTTTTTTTGTTTTTTTTTTTATTTTGGGGCAGGGTTACGCTTTGCAACCCTGACTGTCTGGAATTAACTCCATAGACAAGGCTACCCTCAACTTCTGATATCTGCCTGCCTCTGCCTCTTGAGTACTGGGATTAAAGGATTAAAAGCATGTGCCACCACTGCCAGGCCAAACAACATACGGTTTAACTTTAGAAGGAGGCATGCCCTGTACTGTGTGTATGGCCAAGAACAAGAGAATGGATACCCTAGACACCTAAGATAGAGCTACACATGACTGGCAAGAAAGAAAACAGAGACAGAGAGAGAGACAGAGAGAGAGAGACAGAGAGAGAGAGAGAGAGAAGAAGAAGAAGAAGAAGAAGAAGAAGAAGGAGGAGGAGGAGGAGGAGGAGGAGGAGGAGGAGGAGGAAGGAAGGAAGGAAGGAAGGAAGGAAGGAAGGAAGGAAGGAAGGAAGTAAGGAAGGAAGGAAGGAAGATAGGACTTCTAACGATATTCTCCTATATACATAGATGCCTTTCCTATTCACAATCAGAGAGGCTTCTTCCAGTAGCAGAAGGGATCAGGTGCAGAGACCTACAGCCAGACATTATGCAGAGTCTAAATTAGAGTTTGCATCAGCTCTATCCTCTCGGGGACCAGCGAATGGTTTAGGAAAGAGTGTAGGAGTCAGAGGGGATGAAGGCACCCAAAGAATGTGGGCCACTGAAGTATCTAAGCAGAGTGTACATGGGCTAACAGGGACTGAAGCAGTGATGACAAGGCCGGCATGGATATATCCAGCTCCTCTGGATATACACCGTGTCTCTCAGCTATTCTTTTTAATGGAACTCCTAACAGTAGGATAAGGTGTATCTCTTAATCTTTTCTCATTTCTTGTGACTCTTTTTCTTCTACTGAGTTGCCTTTACGACTTCAATAAGGGCTTTTGTTTTATCTTATTGCATCTTGTTTTGTTCAGTTTGGCTATCATCTCTTGGAAGCCTGCTCCTTTCTGAAGAGCAAACAGAAAAGGAGTGGATCTGAGAGGGAAGGGAGGTGGGGGTGGACTGGGATGATCGGATGGAGATAAAACTATTGTTTGGGTGTATTAAATGAAAGAAGAATCTATTTTCAACAGAGAAGAAAAAAATTAAATAATTTTTTTTAAAAAGGAACACTTGTTAAAAAGGAACACATCATTACATCTTTCCCAGTAACACATTAGAATTCAGAACAGATGAAACGAAACATTTCTTGTCTGTCTTATTTTTCTTTTGCCATGAGAAAATATTATAACCAATACAACATATAAAAGTATTTAACTTGCAGCTCACCATTCAAGTCTATACCTCCTAATCATTTCCCAAAGTTCTACCAATTAAAGTTCAAATATTCATGTATATGAACATTTAAGAAATTATTCTTATTCAAACCACCACATCATAACTGCAGTTTTATTTTTTCAAATATTCATATGAATGCTGATATATTTCTGACATTTGTAATCTTTCCACTGTTCTCATTTTTATACATTTTACAAACATGAAAAGAACTGTATTAGATAAGCATCTCACATACAGAAAATATTTTATGTGACACCAAATGATACAAAAAATCAATATTTTAAAAGATGCATGCTTTAACTGAACTAATTTCCATATCATTTTATATTGTCATTTAATATATAATCTTATTTATGTTTGTTTATAAATATTTGATTTATATTTTGTTTTTTATCACAATATTTTTTTTATTTTTTATTAATTACACTTTATTCATTTTGTATCCCCCCATAAGCCCCTCCCTTCTCCCCTCCCGATCCCATTCTCCCTCCCCTTTCTGCATGCATGCCCCTCCCCAAGTCCACTGATAGGGGAAGTTCTCCTCTTCTTTCTGATCTTAGTATATCAGTTCTCATCAAAAGTGGCTGCATTGTCCTCTACTGTGGCCTGGTAAGGCTGCTCCCCCCTCAGGGGGAGGTGATCAATGAGCAGACCAATCAGATTATGTCAGAGGCAGTCCCTGTTCCCATTACTATGTAACCCACTTGGACACTGAACTGCCATGGGCTACATCTGTGCAGGGGTTCTAGGTTATCTCCTAGAATAGTCCTTGGTTAGAGTATGAGTCTCTGGGAAGTTCCCTGTGTTCAAATTATCTTGTTCTGTTGCTCTCCTTGTGGAGTTCCAGTCCCGTCCAGCTCTTACTATTTCCCACTTCTTACATAAAATTCCATTCACTCTGCCCATCAGTTGGCCATCAGGCTCAGCAATTTTCATCACTAAACATTTTTTTCTGAGAAGTTAGTTTATGTGTTTCCTACTAACCTGGAGATTGAAACTAGAATGATCTGGGCTGGAGGAAGGGGGTTCAGAGACTGATACTCCAACAAGAATTTTGCATGGAGAAGACCTAGACTCCTTGCTCAGAGGGAGCCCATAGGCTGTTCACTTTCTGAGTGGGTTCCCTAGTAAAGGGTGCAAGGGTTGTCTCTGACATTAACTCAGTGACAGGCTCATGAAAACCTCCCCCTGGGTGTGGAGTGCAGCCTTGCCAGGCCAAAATGCAGCCAGCATTGATGAGATCTGATAGGCTAGGGTCAAATAGAAGAGGAGGAGGACCTCCCATATCAGTGGACTGAGGGAGGGACATAGGGGGAAAAGAAGGGGGGCAGGTGGGATTGGGAGGGGATGAAGAATATGACCACAGTGATACAAAGTGAATAAATTGTAATAAGTAATAAATAAATAAAAATCTTAAAAAAGGAACTAATATGAAAAGAGAATCCATTTTGCAAAAGGCAAATGATGGGATCTAGATAATATCATCCTGAGTGAGTTATCCCAGAAGCATAAAGACACACAGGGTATATACTCACTTATAAGTGGATACTAGATATATAATATAGGATAAATCTAAAAAAAAAATCTGTACAGCTAAAGAAGCTAAGCAAGAAGGAAGACCCTGACTAAGGTGATCAGTCCTTAGAGAGAAAGACAAATGGAAAGAAGGAGAAAACAGGAAGAAGGAGAAAACAGGAAACAGTACAGGAGCCTACCACAGAGGGCCTCTGAAAAACTCCACCCGGCAGTGTATCAAAGCAGATGCTGCAATACTAAAATGTCCATTGGGAGATGAAGTTATTTAAAAGGGGATAGACATCGAGAGAAGGTGAAAATAAGGAACAAGACAGGAGGCTACCACAGAGAGCCTCTGAAAGACTCTACCCAGCAGGCTATTAAAGCAGATGCTGCTACTCATAGCAAAGCATTGGGCAGAGTGCAGGGAATCTTATGAAAGAAGGGGGAGATATTAAGACCTGGAGAGGACAGGAGGTCCACAAGGAGAACAACAGAACCAAAATATCTGGGCACAGGGATCTGTTATGAGACTGGAACTCCAACCAAGGACCATTCATTGGTATAACCTAGAACCCTCGCTCAGATGTAGACCATGGCAACTCAGTCTCCAAATGGGTACCTTAATAAGGGGAACAGGGGAGGTTTCCATCATGAACTCAGTGGCTAGCTCTTTGACCACCTCTCCCTCGGGTGGGGAGGGCAGCCATGCCAGGCAACAGAGGAGGATAATGCAGCCAGTCCTGATGAGACCTAATAAGCTAGGATCAGATGGAAGGGAAGGAGTACCTCCCCTCTCAGTGGACTTGGAGAGGAGCATGGGAGGAGATGAGGTAGGTAGAGTGGGATTGGGAAGGAATGAAGAAGGGGGCTATAGCTGGGATACAGAGTGAATAAACTGTAATTAATATAAAAAGTAACAATTATACTATTATATACTAAGGAATATCAGAAAGTTCTTAAATGATAGATGACAGATGATGAAGTCATTTAACAGCTAGGATCAGAAAATAAGGAAAATCAGCACTATGTACAAATATGGATATAAACTAAGAGAAGAAATGATTAATTACTTCTTATATGCAAAGAACATATTCCCTTCTTATTAAAAAAAGCATGCAAAACTTATCCTTGTATTGCCTCTCAAATGACAACCACAATGTCAAAAATTCCATTCACTCCTCTACTAAAAATGTCCCAAGTGGTGTCCTGCAAGGTACTATAATATTAAATCTGCAAGTTGCTATAAGTGAACAACAGAAATGAGAGAAAATTGAAGGAACCCTTGCATCACATATATTTTAATTTGAAGCTATCCATTATAAATACATAATTTCATTTGGTATCAGAGATTAAAACATGTTTGATGGGGAAACATCTGTGTTCATGCTTTATGAAAGTTGACTATCATGGTCCTTGGTTGGCGCTAGTCTCTGCAGGCACTGATGGACCAGATTTGTTGGATCTATTGGTCTTCTAATGGTACTCTTGTCCTCTCTCACTCCTTCTACTCCCCTACTCATTCCTATAAGTCTCTGAACTCTGCCCAAAGTTTGCCTATGGATCTTAGCATCTGTTTCAATCCCCTGCTGGATGGACTCTTTTCTAGGATATCTGTGGTAGGCTCCCATCCTGTTCCCTCTCTTCAAATGCTTCTGGTGGCTATTCTATTTATGCTTCTGAATGAATATCCCGCATCCTCTCTATGGTCCTCTTTCTTATTTAGCTTCTTTAGGTCTGTGGATTATACTATGTTTATCTTGTATTTTATTGCAAATATCTTATAAGTGAGTATATTCCATGCATGTCTTTCTGTCTGGGTTACCTCACCGAGGATGATCTTTTCTACTTTTATCCACTTTCCTACATCTTTCATGATTTTCTTGTTTTTAATATCTGAGTAGTATTTCATTGTGTAAATCTACTACAATGTCTATATCCATTCTTCTGTTAAGGGACAATGAGGAGGTCCTAGAATCTGCTTAGATGTATTAAAAAGAAAGCTCAGTCTCCATGTGGGTTCTATAGTAAGGGGGTAGGGGTTGTTTCTGATGTGAACTCTGTTTTCTTCCTGGTGAGGGAACACAGGACATAGCCAGACCACAGAGGAAGAGACTGCAGATGCAAACATTCCTAATGACACATGATAGGCTGAGGTCAGGTGGTAGTGGAAGAGGGATCCCCCTTTCCGAGAAATAGCAGAGGAGAATGGGATGGGAAAATGGATGGTGGGACCAGGAGGAGAAGAGGGTGGGGCTAATAACTTTCCCAGGTACGCAGGAAAAAATGCCAGGAACTAGTGAAAAATTCATAAAATGAACAACTAACCTAGAATCCTGTTAAATACAAGAACTTTAACACTTTAAAAAAATCAATTGTAATTTGTGGAATGCACTCACCTTATGTGAGACAGATGCTAAATACCTGGGCTACCCAAAACAGAATTATCTCCAAGACTGGAAAGATTTAGCAGCAGCTGTCCTGGAAGCTTATTCTCAATTACAATGGCTGACATGTCGGTGAGGGGAAGCTGTAGTTATAGAAAATTGTTATAGGTCTAAAGGTGCTAATATGAAAGATCAATTGTTAGGTGAAGGACAATATGCTGATTTATGAAAGCAAATGAAATTTGATGACTCTGTTATTATTCAATGTACTTTAGTAGCTCTAAGAGCCTGGGATAAGGTGGATGAACAAAGACAAAGGTCTATGCCATTCACAAAAGATTATGCCCCAGAGAAAATTATACTGACTTTTTACATAGATTAGTATCTGCTATGAACATGAAAATATCAGATCCAGATGTGAGACAAGTATTAAGTGAAAGTTTCGCTTTTGAGAATTCAAATGCAAAGTGTCCCAAAGTTGTTAGACCTTTAAAAACTTAATCAGTACCCATGGATGAATGGATTAGAACTACTGCAGACATTGACCCAATGACTATATAACTGGACCAGCAATAGCCAATAATCCTAGATCTCAAAATGTCCATTGTTTTAACTCTGCTAGATGAAGTCATTTAAAAAGAGATAGACATTGAGAGAAGGTGAAAATAAGGAACAAAACAGGAGCCTACCACAGAGAGCCTCTGAAAGACTCTACCCAGCAGGGTATTAAAGCAGATGCTGCAACTCATAGAAAAACATTGGGCAGAGTACAGGGAATCTTATGGAAGAAGGGGAAGATAGAAAGACCTGGAGGGTCTGGAGCTCCACAAAGCGAACTAAAGAACAACAACAACAACAACAAAAAAAAAATCTGAGCACAGGGGTCTTTTCTGAGACTGATACTTCAAACAAGGACCATTAATGGAGATAACCTGGATCCCCTGCACAGCGGTGGCCCATGGGTGAGCAGTCTCCAAATGGGCTCCCTAATAAGGGGAGCAGGAGTTGTCTCTGACATGAACTCTGTTGCTGGCACTTTGATCACTTACCCATGAGGGGGGAATAGCCTGCCAGGCCACAGATGAAGATTATGAAAGTCAGTCCTGATGAGACCTGATAGGCTAGGGTCAGATGGAAGGGGAGGAGGTCCTCCACTATCAGTAGACTGGGGAAGGGGCATGGAAGGAGATAAGGGAAGGAGAGCAGGGTTGGAAGGGAAAGAGCGTGGGGCTACAACTGGGATACAAAGTGAATAAATTATAAAAACATAAAAAACCATGTATTTTAAAAGGGATTGTAGGTAAGCAGGAACATTCCTACAAATACAGAAAATTCTCTAAGGGTTTCACTCTTACCCCTGCAACAAACAACATGACCAGTTATTTCCTGTCAGCAGTCCACAGACTAACTAGAGAAAGCTAAACTAGGCATTGGAGATCTACCATGTTCTACAGAAGGAAGTGCTGCCCTAGACTTAACCATATGTAACAATCTCAGAAAAATCTTAGCAAAAATCCAACAGCTATAAAATATCCACTGGTAGTTACGGACCTCTGGGGAACCAGAAAGAGTAAAAACTATTTTAAAAGGAAGTAAAGTAACATCTCAAAAATTCATTGTATATCAAGGAATTATAGATGAGGATTTCAAGGGAGAGATTAAAATTATGGTTTACATAAAGAAAAATATATAGTGTAAAGCAGGGGATAAGACTTCTCGGCTTTTACTGTTTGAAAAGACAGAAGGATTTAGTGGAACACAGAACTCTTAAGTCTAAGGTCATGGGTTTGATGTCCATATTGGGCACCAGGTGTAAATTTTGGTTTTATTTTCTCACATTGGGAGATGGTTGGAGAACCATTCCCAAACTTTTCTAGCTCTTTTAAAGAACTCTCTATGGCTGATTCCATGCTCATCCCCAAATCTGGTATGAACCCCGCTCCAAGATGACTGATTCAAACTGCTTTCTCCTGACTTCTGACTGAATTTCTCTGCCAGGCCTCAAACTAATTCTGGCAATATGTTATATAATTATAGTGTTAAAATCCTGGCTCCTGTCATTCACTGGCTCATCTGTCTTCACCTGTGTATAGGTTGTTTTCTCTGCAACTTATCTCTGTAAAACTGGCCCTTTAAGAAACTTATTGCATAAACTCAATTCCCTCCCTTAGTTGCTCTTAAGAAGCCCCTCTGTCTTGTCTTGTTCTTGTGAT
Organism: Psammomys obesus; assembly: GCF_907164565.1. Taxonomy (NCBI): domain Eukaryota; kingdom Metazoa; phylum Chordata; class Mammalia; order Rodentia; family Muridae; genus Psammomys; species Psammomys obesus. The sequence goes on along the minus strand of NW_026594428.1, from coordinate 1,631,555 downwards.
ACTTGGGCATATACTATCTCTCATTCATTCTGTCAACTCTTTCTCTGATTCATCACTTTGTCTGCCCCTCTATTAGAAGTCACTTTCAAACATGACTGCTTCTCCAACAAATTAAGCTTAACTTCAAAGTTTGATATTAAATTTGTGAATTAAGGGTATATCTGTATCCCAGCCAGATCATACTCTATTCCAGAGTATGTTTATATTCCAGCAGGATCACATATACCTAGAAGGTTCCTTTTGAGAGCAGCCATGTTGCTGGATTAAAATTCTTCTACATAACAACCAGAATAAAAGTTCCTCCAGTCAAATAATAATAAAAAATAAATAACTGTACATAACAAAGAGAAGAATATTAAAAGCTGTAAGGGTAAAACACAGAATAACTTACAAAGACAGACCAATCAGAATTGCACCGGAATTCTCAACAGAGACTCCAAATTGTAGAAAGGCTCACAAGGATGTCTTGCAGCATCTAAGAGACCATAGATACCAACCTAGACTACTATACCCAGAAAAACTCCCAATAAACATACATTGAGAAAACATGATATTCCATAAAAATAAATTTAAACAATACTCATTCACAAATCTAGCCCTACAGAAAATACAAGAAGAAAAAAATCCAACCTAAGGAGGTTAACTACATCTTAGAAAGCACAGAAATAAACAATTCTGTACAAAAACAAAAGAAGGAAAGTGCACACAGACACTATTAACACCCACGTCTAAATAACGGGAACTAACAATCACTGGTCATTAATACCTCCCAACCTCAATAGACTCAGTTCTCCAATAGAAAGATTCATGGTTAACAGAATGAATGTGAAAACAGGAACCTTCATCCTGCTGCATACATAATAACCTCAAGCTTGACTATAGAATTTAATAGAGAAAAAGTATACTTTTAAACACGTGGTCCAGGAGCAGGTGGCTATCCATACGAAATCTTTCAATGAACAATAAACAATTGAGAAATTGCTTCTATATTTTCCACATGAGTTAACTCAAAATGTATTAAATTATAAATATGACTTTCAAACCCACATAATTTCTCAAAGTAAGTGATAAGACTACCTTGGTGATTCTGATTTTGACACTGTCTTTTAATGAACTTAGAAAAGATGAGATTCATGAGAATAATAATAAGTATTCCATTGAAACGGAAAACTTCACTAAGAGAAGTATGAGACACTACACAGAATGGAAGAAACTCTTGCTAAAAATTATCTCCACTCATGGAGATGCCCTGGAACCCCTGCATGGGGGTAACCTATGGCAGTTCAGTGTCCAAGTGGCCTCCATAGTAATGGGGACAGGGACTGTCTCTGACATGAACTGATTGGCCTGTTCTTTGATACATCCCCCTGAGGGGGAAGCAGCCTTTCCAGACAACAGAAGAAGACAATGCAGCCACTCCTGATGAGACTTGATAGACTAGGATCAGAGGGAAGGAGAGGAGGACTTCCTCTATCAGTGGACTTGGGGAGGGGCATGGGTAAAGAAGCAGAAGAGTAGGATTGGGAGGGGAAGATGGAGGGAGCTACAGGGGGGATACAAAGTGAATAAACTCTAATTAATGTTAAAAATAATTAAATAAAATAAAGAAAAAAAAGAATTTCAGAATCTTTATTCATTTTATTTCATTTGTATGCATTCCCGCTTGAGTAAGCACATGATGAGGTGAAGAGGGCATTAGATTATGTGGAACTAGAGCTCCAGGAAGTTGTGAATGAATTTACATGGATGTTAGAGATTGAATTTGGGGCTTCAAAAGAGCAGGGAACACCATTAAATAGGAGACAAATTTCCAGGTCCCAAATGCCTTTTAAAGTGAACAAATACAAAATTTTACAAGTACTCATGAGGTAGATTATAACTTAACCATAAAAAAATGAATTTGGATTTTAAGACTCCAAAAGACTTGAATAAATATAAACTCAAGGTTGTAATGAATTGACTCTGCCTTATGAAACTGAAAAGCTTCTGTAAAGAAAAAGACTTTGTTGTCAGAACAAAATGACTGCCTACAGATTGGGAAAGAATCTTCACCAACCCTATATCTGACAGAGGGCTAATATCCAGAATATATAAAGAACTCAATAAGTTGAACAGCAACAAATCAATTAATCCAATTAAAAAATGGGGTACAGAGAATTCTTAATAGAGAAATATCAAATGGCAGAGAAATATTAAAAGAAATGCTCAAAGTCTTTAGCCATCAAGGAGATGCAAATCAAAACGACCCTGAGATTTCACCTTACGCCCTTCAGAATGGCTAAGATCAAAATCTCAAGTGACAACACATGCTGGAGAGGATGTGGAGAAAGGGGAACCCTCCTTCACTGCTGGTGGGAATGTAAACTTATACAACCACTTTAGAAATCAACCTGGCACTTCCTCAGACAATTAGGAATAGTGCTTCCTCAAGATCCAGTTACACCACTCCTAGGCATATATCCAAAAGATACTCAAGTATACAACAAGGACATTTGCTCAACCATGTTCGTAGTAGCTTTGTTTGTATTAGCCAGAAGCTAGAGACAACCCAGATGCCCCTCAGTTGAGGAATGGATACAGAAATTGTGGTACATCTACCAAATGGAATATTACTCAACAATAAGAAACAAGGAAATCATGAAATTTGAAGGCAAATGGTGGGAACAGGAAAAGATCATCCTGAGTGAGGTATCCCAGAAGTGGAAAGACACACAGGATACATACTCACTCATAAGTGGATATTAGATATATAACATAGGATAAACATACTAAAATTTTCACACCTAAAGAATCTAATCAATCAAGAAGGAGGACTGTGGCTAAGAAGCTTAATCCCCATTCAGAAAGGCAAAGAGGATGGACATTGGAAGTAGGAGAAAACAGGGAACAGGACAGGAGCCTACCACAGAGGGCCTCTGAAAGACTCTCTCCTGCAGAATATCAAAGAAGATGCTGAGACATACACCCAAACTTTAGGCAGAGTTCAAGGAATCTTATGAAAGAAAGGGTGAGATAATAAGACCTGGAGAGGACAGGAGCTCCACAAAGAGAGCAACAGAACCAAAAAATCTGGGCACAGGGGTCTTTTCTGAGACTGATACTCTAACCAAGGACCGTGCATGGAGATAATGTAGAACCCCTGCACAGATGTAGCCCATGGCAATTCAGTATCCAAGTGAGTAATGGGAACAGGGACTGTCTCTGACATGAACTGATTGGCCTGCTCTTTGATCACTGCCCCCTGAGGGGGGAGCAGCCTAACCAGGTCACAGAGGAACAATGCCAATGCAGACAGTCCTGATGAGACCTGATAGACTAAGATCACAAGGAAGGAGAGCAAGACCTCCCTTATCAGTGGACTTGGAGAGGACCATGGGTGGAGAAGAGGGATGGAAAGTGGGAGGAGGGAAGGAGCTACAAGGGGGATACAAAGTGAATAAACTAAAATTTATAAAAATAAAAATACAAAAATACAAAAAAAAAAGAATTGACTCTGTTATGAGAGCTCTGTGTGTCATTACTCAGACTCAAAAACTATCTGGCATTTTTAACTAGATAAATGCATGAAGCTCCAAAATGTAAAGACTCCAATGATTACTGATAAAAAGAAGAAGATATTGATAATTGGATCATAGCAGAAGTTCTACTTACTAACACTATTCAGTATACTACAATGGTGGAACATAAAACTTTTACTTTTCAAAACCTATTATGTTATACATAAGGAATTACAGGAGTAACCTTTATTACATTCACATTAAAAGGAAAAATATATCTTTCAGAGATGGAGTCTAAAAGCCTAGCTCCCAAAGACTTGGAGCCTAATGAAATAATTGATCTCTGCTCCAAATGATGAAGGTATTTTAGTGATAAGGGTGAGAAGAAAAAAAGATACTCATGCAGTTTTGAAAATGGGGGTTGTTCTGACAGTAATTGGAAAACAATTGCACATACACTCTGTACTGTAGTGAATAAAGACATTCCCATAGGGGTTGGGTTGACGAAATTCATCATGATGTGTTTATATCCTGAAATTAAACAGTGAAATAAATCGTTTAAAGATTATTAGGATGGGAATTTTTAATCTTGATGAAACTCCTAGATAAGAAACAGATAAATCTAATATTAACACATGAGTTAATGTGTTACTAATGTGTTTGGAACACATGAGTTCCAAAATGAGTTTAAACTCACTTCAGTATAGATCACATGACTAGCTGTTTTGAAATGCAGATATGTGTATATCTGGATATTTCTATCCATAAATACATGTATTCATTGATTTGTCAAAGAGTTGTCCTAAAGAAATATCAACAATTAACTGTCTTGTTACCCAGCATTTGCATAGAAATATTATAATTGACTGAAATAACTTGGTACTTTTGGAGAAAAATCACTGGTTATAGGACTAAAAGAAGAAAAATACATAAGGGTGAGTTTAAAACAGCTTATATTGTGATAAAGCAGTGTCTTAAGACACACACGCACACACACACAGAAACACAGACACACATACAAGTCAAACAAAACTACTGTGAAAATGTAAGCGAGATGAATATATTCCTAATTCCTAAACTAAAACATATTTTACAACATAATGGGTAATAACAGTGTCGAACAAGTAAAGTAATAGTTTATAGTTGTAAATGAATGAGTGATTCAATTAACAATTGTGTACATATATGTCTGCAAAAGTGCATATCAAATAATTTATGTTTATATTTTGCAGTTATGAGGAAGAAAACTGTAATCAAGCTTCTTAGCAATGGAGCAGAATAATTCCATTTCACCATAAGTAAAATGGAGTTGAGTGAAAGCCATAATACTATTCTCGAGAAAAGTCACAAACAACACCTCAATGACATTCCTGAGATCAGTATCAGCAATGTTAAAGTGTGTACCTTTCACATAATGTGACTAAAACGCATTTTACTTTTGTGATGTTTCTCTCCCAGCTCACAAGGGAAGTCCTGCTTGAAAGAAGCATTACACAAATTGTGATGAAGGAGCATTCATTATTACTAGACCAGACTTCCTCAAAACTGCCAAGACCTTAATTTATAAGGAAAATCAAAGAAACACTTCAAGGACTTTTGGAGACATGGCTAAAATGTAGTATCTTGGATAAAATCTTACAATAAAAAATATACTAAACATAAACCACAGAATCACTAAACCACAGTCATGATAATAATTTTCAACATTTTATTAATTGTATAGAATGTTTTGTTTCATTACAACCAGTAATACAGAGTATGGGTGAAATGTTTTAGATTACTATGATTTAAATTCTCATCTTTTTTGTAAAACTGAAAATATGTTAAAAGTTAGTCTGTTCAGAAATAGAGTTAATGTAACAATATTAAATTATGTGCAGACAAAATGTTTGTTATTTTCTGTATTGCTATGAAAAAGAACTGCTCTGATTAAGAATAAGTCCTGGAAGTTTGTGGAAGGCCTCCCTATTAATGATTTCTCATGTAAGAAAATGAAGCTTACTGCAAAGGAACTGGCAGAAGAGAAAGAAAATGCTTTTGAATTTCTTCCCTCTGCATGACTAGATAATAGTGTTGACATCAACAAATATTCTAAAGCTGAGGAATCAAAATGTCATCTTTGAGCCTTGTACCAAACAGTAATAATGCTATACTCAAATTGTGAACAGCTACATATTTTAACTATTGTGTGCTTCATGGAATAGACTTGTAAATGTTTATCATGCTGTTAGTGCAGCAATCTAAATAAAAAAAAAAATTCAAGTGAAGAGAAAAAAAAAAGAACTCCATTGTGGTGACATTTTAGCTGAATGATGAGAGAAGGGAAGTTACTATACTTCAAACTGTATCATCATTTCTAAGAAGAAAACCTAGGAAATGGAAGTCTGTGGTAGGAGACTTGAGAGAAGCAGGTCTTATGGGAAAATGCCATTTGAGGTCGACCAGTTGTAACTAAATGTAAGTGAACAAGAATAATTCAGTGAAGCCAAACTGGAAAATATTGTGGAGTTTTTGAACTCCATAGTATGTTTTCATCTTCATAATTGTTTTAGTTTCTTTTTCTGTTTCTGTAATTAAATTTTCTGACTAAAGCAACTTTGAAAAGAACGCCATGTTTTAGCTCACGGTTCTTTTTTTTGGTTTTGTTTGTTTGTTTGTTTGTTTGTCTACAATGTCATTGAAATGAAAACATCAGGAGCTTGAAGCAGCTAACCACATTATATCCATAGTCAGAAAGTACAGAACAGTGAATGAATGTGCTCATCTTATTGTTTTTTTCACTTTATACAGTTCAGTATTCTACTCTAATGAATAAATTCACAACTGGAGAAGGAATTTCTATTTTTATTAATCAGATCAATAGCAGTAGGAGTACCCAGAGACAATTATAAACTATATAATATATAACCCTACCCCTATCCCATCAAATCTGTTTCCTAGATGATTCTATAACCAGTCTTTGTTAGTAATTTACACTAATCATTTTGATGATGAACAAAATCAGATGTAGGCTGCATTACACCAATATATTTAATAATTAGTTATTAAACACATGGATACAACTGAAATCATACATCCAGTAATAATATTATAGCAGTTCAGTGAGGGTTTAGGAAACCACAGGAGTCAATATTCAATTTCAGTTTATAGTATTTGATTAGTGACCGATTATTTCAGATAGTCTTCGGACACTTTAGCTTTTAAAAAAATCAATAGCAAGGACAATATTCAATATTATTAAGGAGGTTACAGGATGAGTATATTCCTTGACATAAGATCATACCCAAAGTAATTATTTGAATGGTTTAGAAGTAAGAATAGAGTCTATGAGTTTTCTTTTCTTTTTCTTTTTTTTCACAACTTATTCATTATATATCCTGATTGAAGCTCCCTCCCTCAACTCCTCCTTACCCTACCTCCCACTTCACCCATATCCTTTCCCTACTCCAGTGAAATGGCTAATTTTTCTCCTCTGTCAAGTCTCATCAGGACTGTCTGAATCCTCTCCCTTCAATGCCTGGCAAGGTCACATCACCAAGGCAGAGTGAGCAAATAGCAGGCAACTGAGTTCATGACAGAGGAAGCCCCTGCTCCCCTCACTCTGAGATCCAAATGTAGACTTAACTTCCAATTGGCCACATCTGTGCAGAGGGTCTAGATCCTCTCCATGCATGGTCCTGGACTGGTGCATCAGTCTCTGCAGAATCCCCTGGGCTCAGATCCTTTACCTTTGTTGGTCTCCTTGTGGGCCTCCTGTCTTGTCTATGTCCTTCTATACTTTTCCCCTTCTTCAATAATATTTTCTATGATCTGCCCCAAGTTTGGGTGTGAGTCTCAGCATCTGCTTTGATCCCTTGTTATATGGAGCCTTTAGAAGACTTCTATGGTAGGCTCCCATCCTGTTTTCTCTCTTCCACCACTTCTGGTGTCTATTCTGTTTGCCATTCTGAATGAGATTTCAGCATCCCCCACCCCCGCCCCATGGTCCTCCTTAGTGTTTAGCTTCTTTATGTCTGTAGATTATAGTATGGCTATCCAATATTATATGGATAATATCCACTTATAAGTGAGAGTATACCATGTGTGTCTTTCTGTTTCTGGGTTACATCACTCAGGATGATCTTTTCTAGTTCCATCTGTTTGCCTGCAAATTTCCTGATTTCCTTGTTTTTAATAGCTGAGTAGGATTCCATGGTGTAAAGTCTTTAATGAAATTTAATCATGTTCATGAAAGTCCCTAAAGTTTGATATATTTTACTGAGTAACTAAAATTTTAGTATTTTAATGTAATTAAACATTTGAAAAATAGGTTTAATTAAAACATGCTTATTAATACTATGGCACAATGTCTAAGTAGTTCTTTATATGACAAGCACACTTTATTGAAAAGTTTCTCACATATTTTATTTGCTTATTGCATCTGCTTTCTCAAAGTATTCTAATAAGATCATGAGTGAAAAAACTGGAAATAGATAGCAGGAAAATTAGGGAAAAGGAGTTAGACAGGGTAGGTGGAGAGTTTACTGGAGTCGAACCATAATGGGAGAGTGGTCAAGCAGCAGGTCCCTTGTAGCAAGCCAGGCTGGGGTTGTACCCTGGACTAAGTGGGGTACAATGGGTGGAGAAACCTTTTGGAGGTAGATAGCAGCAGGACTAGGAGGCAGATTTGAAGGAAGAAGTAGAATAAATATTTATGAATGGAAAGTTGAATAACCCATGCCAATCCATTGGAAAACACTACTTTAGGGAATCATGGAGATGTTTACATTGTTATTTTTTTGCCAAATGGAAGTGAAAGACATGCTTTGTTGGCATCTTTTCTAGATATCTAAGGGAATTTACATTTTAACCAAATTATCTCTAGTCATACAGAACAAACTATGCCTCATCTCTGAAGAGAGTATTAACATTCGAAGTCATTTTCTAAATGATATTCCTTGTACTGAGCAAATGAAAGAGGAACTTATATTTGTGTGTGAAAGTTTTAATCAGCAGAGAAAAGCTATAAATGTATTTTCAGCCTGTGGTTTCATGTCAGCGTTCAGTGTCAGAAATGAACATCAGAGTCTGTCAGACGCAAGTTTAATGAATTCACCACATGAGTCACTCTCCAGTAACTACTCCTTATTGAACATTCACAAGTCAGAAGATGGAAGATGACACCCACATGCCAAGTATTAGACTCTTCAGGGAATAAAGCAGGAGTAGCTAGAGAGGAGTTATCCTAGGAAGGGTGTGATGATGGAAAAACACTAGTCTCAGTACCTAAGAAGGAAAGAAAATATTAGAAAAAGAAACAAAAGACTCTTTTGGGTTCAACCAGAAGAGCTCAGTCCCAATTAGGGAATGATTTTTTCCTGCTGGGAGCTGAAAGCAATTGCAGAGGGTTGCAGCCATTGCTTAAGGCTTAGGAAAAGCCTCAGAAACATTGTTAAGTGAGACTGAGAGAGAGAGGTGAGGGGGACAAAGCCCAGAACAATAACTAATGCTTATAAAAGAAAAGATGTACAACAAAGGAAAATAAAGCAAATAACCACAAGATCCAGATTCCAGGGGCACAACGAACATTTAGTATGTCAATAAATTTTGCAAAAGATATATTTGAGGGTAAAGTCCTCTCCTCTCTGATTTTGATGACTGCAGTACCAAGAAGCCATGTTATTTATTTTTTTATTTCATTCAATCATTCATTCATTCATTCATTCATTCATTTGTATATATGTTTGAATGAATGTATTGAAGTAAATATCTTTGTGCACCACTGCCTGGTCTGTCACTTATTATATATGTGGAAAAACTAGCCTCAGACTTATAGAGAAGAAATAATTTTCAATGACTATTCCTAACACTATGGTAGTTCTTCCCTGCACAGGTCCCTGAGAACAGAGATAGAACAGAAAGCACACTTCTCTGAATCTTGGTTTGCACATGACCCCTTGTTATAGGAGATAAAATCTGATTCAGTAGCATCTAGTACTTTATCTTTTTGACTTTCAAATATATTTATTTGTTAAGTTGAAAATACATATTTTCTACAGCATATTCTCATTATGGTTTTGCCTTCCCCTACTCCTCCCAGTTCTTTCCTACCTCCTCTCCCATCCAGATCTAGACTCTTTGTCTCTATTTAGAAAAGAAACAGGCATCTAATGAATAAGGAAATAAGTAAAATAAAAAAAGAGATAAGCTGAAAACAAGCAAGTTGGTACAAGTGCTTTATGTGATGGGAATCTGGCTGGAGACATAATAGTGAAACTCATGGGAGCTTCAGAATGGAGGTCAACTGTCACATTTTCCTAAAAGTGCAGGTTCTTAGTCATTTTGTCCAACTGTTAGTTTGCCCTTTCCTTGATTTCCTTAAGGCATGTACTTATTTTCTCTCTCTTACCTTCATGAAGTTGGTTTTATGCTATTGTTCTTGTACATCAATTACAATAACAGCTGAGTTGGAATATTCAGGACTTGGCTATAGTAGAGTAGCTGGGCTCTGGTGGTGACATATTGGCTGTTGTTGATTGTGCTGGCCTCAGAGACTCACAGCCAAACATTGAGCAGAGAGAGAGAGAGAGAGAGAGAGAGAGAGAGAGAGCCCAAAATGGAGTACCCAAGAATGGGACTGGATGTGTCTCTGACACTGTCTGCTATTGGGACCTTTTTCCTCCTAATAGTTTGCCTTGCCCAGCCTTGATATGAGGGTTTTGTTGCATGCTGACGTTCCATATTCTGTTAATATCCGTAGGGAGTATATTTGTCTCTGAAGGGAAATGGAGGAGTGCATCAAGGGCAAAAGGGATTGGGGGTACTATGAGCAGTGTAGGGATGTAAAAATGTGGTGGGGTTGTATTGAAAGAAATAAATTGATAAATAAATAAGTAGGTGCTGTGGTCTAAGAGCCACCCATGGAAAGCTTACCAACATCCCTTTCCAGGGTGTCTAAATGAAAACCCACCTCTAGCCCCATTTCCTCTGTCTATGCCTCCACAACACTTTTCCTTCAGCAAGACAAATATTACAAATCAGCACAGAGAGCTAAATACCAAAAGCATTTTGCTTCTATTGGAGATACCCCACCGAATACCCAAAGGGGGAAAAAAAGAGAAATGTAGCTTAAAAACAGAGTCTGCACTAAACTCCGGTAAGTGGTGCAATATGGAGATTGTGCAGCTCTGCTCAGGAGAGACACTGAAAGGAAAATCTGTTTCTGCATACACAGTGATGGTCATGTAAAGGTCAGAACTATTACATGTGTCGTTTTAAGTTTTTGACTACTTTGCACTTCCCTGCTCACAAGTTCTTCTTTCTTTGTCCCTTTTTAGAAAGGCTCCTACAGAAGGCACAGGATGAGGGTGGGACAAGGTTAAGTTATCTAAAGGCATTTTCCCCTCATCACTCTTTTCATTCTACCTGTTTCTGAAACTGCATCTGTTCTCATCTTTTTTTCACTTATACTCATTGCCCTCTTCTACATCTTCTCCATTGTCTTAATGTTAATTGGCTGTCTTATTAATCTAATTTTATCTTCATTCCTACATTTATCACCTATTAAGAGCACCTGAGACTATTAAAAGTACTTTCATACATCAATTAGTATTATTGTTCTTTTATTCCCCAAAACATTACAGGGGAAGAATTATGTTAATTGACTATTACTTAATTTTAGTACATATGGCATTTTGGGGACACCAATAAATGTTCAAATGTATAAAACCTATTTTTTGGTAACTATTATTTTATTATTAATCTTTTAATTTATTACAATTTATTCATTTTGTATCCCAGTTGTAAGGCCTTCCCTTATCTCCTCCCAATTGTGCCCTCCCTCCCTCTTCTCCTCTCATTCTGCTTCCCCAGTCCACTGGTAAGGAAGGTCCTCATCTCCTTCCCTCTGACCCTACCTAGCCTATCAGATCTCATCAGGACTGTCTGCATTCTCTTCCTCTGTCTTGTAGTAAGGCTGTCCCCGCCTCAGGGGGAGGTGATCAAAGAGCCATTTATTTAAAAATGAAATCAAACTATAGAATTTCCAAAATCTAGAGAAAGAAAATGGCCATTGTAAGTCAGGAAATATGCAGAATGACAAACAGAAAAGAAGAGCAAAGAATCTTTGCATATCTGATTACAGGCAAAACACTGAGTACACACACCATAATGTGAGAACACACACATGCAAGCACACATATGTAAAGAGTACTGAAAACTGAAAGAATGAAGGATCAAGTGAAATCTAAAGGGAAACCCATTTGAATAATATATTTCTCAACATAAACTCTCAAATCCAGTGGGAGTTTAAACTATATATTTCAAGATGTTAAGGAAAACAAGTGCTAACTCAAAGTTATTATACCCAACAAACTATCTTTCACATAGTATTATGTAAATTTTACAGGATATGAAGATACCTGATAAAACAGGATCAGATGAATGGGGAGGAGGTCCCCCCCATCAGTGGACTTGGCAAGGGGCACGGTGGAGATGAGGGAGGGAGGGAGGGACTGGGAGGGAATGAGGGATCGGGACACTGCTGGGATACAGAGTTAATAAAATGTAACTGATAAGAAAAAAATAAAATTAAAAAAAAATTAAAAAAAATTTACAGGATAAATAGAAATTAAAAGAACTTAAAAGCAACTAAGCCAGAACCAAAAGGACTCTTAACAGAATTCTGAATCCTGAAGAAAATACATTACAAGCATGATGTTTCAGGAAAAAAAAAAAAAAAACAATGTACAAGAGAAATATATTATCAATTCAGGGTTAAGGAAGTATAAAGCATTATAAATCCCACAAAATTATGGAATCATACACCATAATTATGTACATAATTACATGTACATAATTATAGAATTATGTACCACTAAATAATAACACTGATAACACTGAAAGTTATGATATTTATTCTCTAATCAAAAGATTCAAAGTAGCAGATTTAATTACAAAAAAAGGACGTATGTATTTTCACCTCCAACAAATGCCTCTCATTTTTAAAGGTAATCATTACCTTAATTTAGAAAGTTGGAAAAAAGGGCTTGTCATACAAATAAAACTAAAAATAAAGCAGGCAAATCTATAAGTTTTTGATGAAGTAGCCAAAACAATCTATAGACATGGTAAGGTCATCTCATATTGATTAAGGAAACAAACCAAAAACACAGCAGCAAATTTCTAAAAATATACAGTAAACACCCGAGAAAGCAGTTTTGAAAGCTAAAACTATTTAATGTAAAAATTCAGAATGACTGCAAGACAATATCAATGGATGGATACAACACTACGCTCTCAGCTATGAATAGATTAAAAACGTTTCAACAAAGAGACTTTGGAGTTAAATGACACTGTGGACCTGATGGGCTGAACAATAGCTACAGAATAGTCTACCCAAACAATGCAGAGGGATGCTGGTCCTTGTTACCTGAACACAATTTACAATGTCCAAATTGAGGATTAGCCCAAGTAACATCAACAGATGGACAGATAAATAAAATCTTATATAAATACTTAGTAGTTTTATTTCTAAAAAATAATAAAGTTATGTTGTTTGCCAAAAAAAGGAAAAAATGCATACAGCTGAAAACTATACCATTAAGCATAGACATAGAAATGTGTTTCCTATTTATATCAATATAGATCCTACATTACACACACACACACACACACACACACACACACACACACACACACACA
>NW_026594428.1:1500755-1618367 GCF_907164565.1 Psammomys obesus | reverse complement strand
ACACACACACACACACACACACACACACACACACACACACACACACAAAGAGAAAGACAGAGAGACATTTTATATATATATATATCTATCTATATATATGACATAAAAAGTCTTGAGATTTTGAGTAGAGAAGTAGTAAGTAAAGGAGACAGGAAAATAAGAATATACATTTTTATACATAAATATTTTTAATTAAACCAATCCAGATATGAAATAAATATATACTACTAAAAATAAATGTGCAAAAATTTATTATTTTTACACATGAACAGTGTAAAATAAAAAAAACACCAATACAAATAACAGATGCTGTTGGTGGCTCACATTTACTCCATCTCTCAAGCCAGTCACAAATTTTGGACTCAAATTGTTCTATACCTCACTTTAATACAAATGCAACACACACACACACACACACACACACACACACACACACGTGTTCCAAGTTTGATGAGACGGAATAGGCTAAGAAATTTCCAATCTTTTTCCAGAGTCCTGAAACCACAAATGAGAGTGAATAGATCAGTACCATTAACTGTTACTTGTGCAAATTGCTTCACCTATCTAACTATAGGCTCTCTCCACATGCACTAAATAGCAGAGACCCAAGAGCAGTGCAATCATAATGAATACTTTGTGCTCCAAAAACAAGATGACACATACCCAAGAGAAATTCTTTGACAGTTTTTGTTTTTTGTTGTTGTTGTTGTTGTTTTCTATTTAACGTCAATGAACATACTATTATGAATAGGGAAAAGCCCATGAGAATTCATTTTCACACAAAGAGAAAAATGAGCGAATCTAGGAGAAGATGAATGGTTTGTTCAGTGCCAAGCACAGTCCTAAAACATATATAGTAGAAAGATTATATGGACTCAACAGGAGATATTTAGGATTATACATGTTTGTAAACATGTATCACATAATAATAAATAATGAAAAAAAGAGGCCATAGGATTTTAAGCAGAGTTGGAGAATGTATATGAGAGATTTTAGAGGCGGAACCTGGAAGAAAAGTATTTAAATTAAAATCTCAAAAATAAAAACACTTGCAATTACATGCCATATGCACTGACCACTCCTACCACCTCTGTCAGCCCTTTCATATTTTTCCCCAAAATTAAGTGTATTTGCTATTGAATAAACAACTTGAAAACATTCATACAGGTGATATTATATAGACTGAGCAGGTTTTATTTATGCAGATATATATTTATTTATGCATATTAGAACCTGTGTATGTTGTGCATACATATAAATGCAAGTAACAAAAATTAATATTTAAAAATCCATAAATTGTAATTCCAATATATGTTATATATTGTATTGCTTAAGTTAAACATTTCTGCATAACCCTCCTCTTGTTTAAGGGAAAAGACACCATGTGCATATTTATATTTGTTATAATTGCACAATGTGATTACTACCTGTTCATCTTACTGCATAATGCTCGGTAGCTTAGCTTTCCTGTTAAGTTACGACATTTGTCTACTTATGCACACAGTTTTATATGGTTGTGTATATATGGAGGTCAGATATTTACCTCAGATATTTTTTCGTGATTATCATGCATCCTTCTTTATGAGCTAGGGACTCTCACTAAACCTTGAACTAGCCAATTAGCTCTACACTCTATCCAGCAAGTTGCAGGGACCCTTCTGTCTCTACTTTATCAGTTACATGCCACCTTGCCACCTTTTACATGGGGATTCATCTCAAGTTCTTTTTTTCCCTTTTTAAATGTATTGTTATTATTATTTACAATTTATTCACTTTGCATCCCAGTTGTAAGTCCCTCCCTCATCTCCTCCCAGTCCTAGCCTCCCTCCCTCTTCCTCCCCTGTCTCTAGTCCAGTGCAAGTGGAAATCCTCCTCCCCTACTGTATGCCCTAGATTGTCAGGTCCTATCAAGACTACCTGGATCCTTTTCGTGTGTGGGCTAGCTATGTCTCCCCACCAGAGAGAAATGGTCCAGGAGCAGGCAACCGAGTTCATGTCAGAGACTATCTCTTCTGTCCTCACTAGGGAACCTGCATGGAAACTGAGCTGCCTATGGGCTACATCTGAGCAGGGGAATCTATTTCCTCTCTATGCATGGTCTTTGGTTGATGTATCAGTCTCTGCCCTCTGCCACCCCCACCCCCACCCCCCGGTGGGCCAGTTTTATTTATTTTTTTCTTGGTCTCTTTGTCTCCTGTCCTCTCTGGGTTCTTCTATCTCCCCCTCTCCCTGTGCTTATCTCAAGTACTTGATATTGCATTGTAAACACGTCTATCTATCTATCTATCTATCTATCTATCTATCTATCTATCTATCTATCTATTTTGGCTTTGTGAAACATGGTTTCTCTGTGTAGCCTTGGCCAACCTGGACTCACTTTGTAGGCCAGGCTGGCCTTAAAATCACAGAAGTCTGCCTGCCTCTGACTCCCTGAGTGCTGGGATTACAGGTATACTCCACAATGCTGGGCTGCAATCACATTATTGTGTGAACCATTTTCCATATTTCTAGCTGTAATTTACTTACAAATGGTAAAACTCTCTTTAATTTTCCCATAGCTTCATTAATTCCAAAATTTTATTGTATGTTGCAGATATTCCCAACACAGGAGTCAATAATGAATCTGTAAACTGAGCTTTCTGTGGTGGACTCTGTCATTTGCTCCATGTGTCCCTTCAGCCTTTTGAAATAATCCCTACTTACTGACATATTGGACACTGCTGAAGGCAGAGAAAGGAGTGTTAACATGGTGTGAGAGCTTAAATGTTTCCTTTGAGAGCTCATTAGCTGCAGATGTTTTTGGTTCCAGAAGCTTTTCAACCTCAATAAAATCCACACTTTTTGGCTCCTTCTATAAGATAGCTCTCTAACACCCTCAGAGATTCGCCATTTGACAGCTGTCAATTTTATGAGTCAAGAGGCATACCCAAGTCTTCTGTAATTTTTCTCATAATACCAGTCTTCAGCCATTCCTATGTTTACTTAATTTTGTGTTTGTAGGCTTATTGAAATGTATTAGGTTATTCACAATTTTAGAATGAGAAAAAGTGTGCAATTAAAGGAATTTAGCATTCTTTAATCTGCTTATATGACACATGCAGCATTAGAATGAGCTGCTCTCCACTGTAGGACTTTGAAGTGTTTTGCACAAATACATTCCATGTATTCTTTCAGAATCACAATTGCACTTATTGTTTCATGAAGATGGTGCTCTAGGTACTCCATGTAAGAGAATCATTTGTCCTTCTGCTGAGAGGAATGAGCCTACCACACACAAAGGTGTTTCATTTCAGTGCTTTAGCAAGAATGTCAGAAAAAGAAACTTTATTCTTATACTCATTCTCAGACTCTCATTCATACTTCTTTTTCATTTTTTACTTTTATCTAACCACTCAATAAATTTTTTATCTAAATTAATGAATTATATACTTTGAAAATATCAAAATGTTAAAACTTAACCTGCTTTCCCATATATTCCCACATTTGTTGAGCCAAAACTTTACCTAATAAGTAAGAGTATTATAAAATACTATACTTAAACTAGGATCTATGTCTTTGGGGCGCTGACTTGGGTATTTTCAAAGCTATAAGACTGTGACTTTTGCTGATATAAAGAACTTATAGTTTCCTTTATTTTTATTTACATTTTTAGTATGTCTCTGTGATGTATGTGTCAGAGTACAAGTGGGGAACTCAGAAAACAACCTCAGGTATTGTTTCTTATCTTTCAATTTGCTAAAGACATGGTTTCCTGCTGTCCACTGCTTCATACAAAAATCTAGTTCAAACAGAGTTTCTGGCAATTCTCCCATCAACACCTTCCATCTTATTGTACTCACTCTGGGATGAGAGACTCAAGCTGCTGCATCTGATTTTTATTGGGCAAGGGAGATGTGCAACTTTGCAACTCACGCTTTGACAGCAAACGCACTTGCTGAGTTACCCACTGAGCCTTATTTTGTTTTCATGCTTTCTTAAGAGAGTGTCTTACTTACAAGACATTCTCAGCAGAATCAATAATGTTGTCATATATAAATCTTAAACACACAATGTTTTTTAAAGCAGAATTAATTTTATTTCCCAATTCTTATGTGCAAGAATTATGCAAAGAATCTTAAGAATAAAATCCTTTTTGAGTTCTTTAATAATGCCTATGCAATGCATAGGAAAGTTTAAATCAGGTACTCTTTATGATATGAATCTGTGGATTAGAGGAAGGGGCAAGCTTTATTATAATGAATCCTAGGTTAGAAAGATGTTTCATCATCCAGATTTTACTATTTCCAAGAGAAGGCTAGGGACATGGAGAGTTCCTGACTAATTCACATTCCACTCAGAAGTGACACATTCACTTGAACTCATATTAGAGGACAAAGCATACCCCATGAGGGCATGTATCTTAGTGCTATCTTGAGATTCTTTTGTATAGCATGTTATGTTGTGCTGAGGTTCAAAGCCAAGGCATTTTGTGTGAGGCTTTACCACTGAGTAATATGACCAGCAATATGACCTAAGTGTCAAAAGACAGAGTATTTGCTCAACAGCTCTGAAAACTGATTCAAGAACATGTGAGTTGGATTATATATTCCTAAAGGTCATAATTGATTCCAACTTGGATACAGGCATTCCTGACATTACGCTCAATCCCCATCCTGAAAGGCAAAGAGGATGGACATCCAAAGAAGAAGAAAAGAGGAAACAACCTAGGAATCTGCCACAGAGGACCTCTGAAAGGCTCTGCCCTGCAGACTATCAAAGCAGATGCTGAGACTTATGGCCAACTGTTGGGCAGAGTGCATGGAATCTTATGTAAGAAGTGGGAAATAGTAAGATCTGGAGAGGACAGGAACTCCACAAAGAGAGCAACAGAACCAGGAAATTTGAACACAGGGGTCTTCCCAGAGACTCATACTCCAACCAAGTACCAGGCATGGAGATAACATAGAATCCCTGTACAGATGTAGCCCATGGCAGTTTAGTGTCTAAGTGGGTTACAAAGAAATGGGAAGAGGGACTGCCTCTGATATAATCTGATTGACCTGCTCTTTGATCACCTCCCCCTGAGGGGGGAGCAGCCTTACCAGGCCACAGAAGATGACCATGCAGCCACACCTGATGTGATCTGATAGACTAAGATCAGAAGGAAGGAGAGGAGGACTTCCCCTATCAGTGGCCTTTGGGAGGGGCATGCTTGAAGAAGAGGGAGGGAGGGTGGGACTGGAAGAGGAGGAGGGAGGGGCTTATGGGGGGATACAAAGTGAATAAAGTGTAATTAATAAAATAAAATAAAATTATAAAAAAAGAACATGTGAGTTAGATTATGCATTCCTAAAAGTCATAATTGATTCCAACTTTGATACGTGCATTCCTGACATTATTTCCCAAATAAAATGCTTTAAAAAAGCATAATCCTTTCGAAGTGAGGTGACTTTCCGTTAATGTGAGATTCACTCCAATGTCAACCTCATTAGCCATCAGGGAAATGCAAATCAAAACAACCCTGAGATTTCACCTTACACACATCAGAAAGGCCAAGATGAAAAACTCAAGTGACAACACATGCTGGAGAGGTTGTGGAGAAAGGGGAACCCTCCTCCATTGCTGGTGTGAATGTAAACTGGTACAACCACTCTGGAAATCTATCTGGCGCTTTCTAAGACAATTAGGAATAGTGCTTCCTCAAGACCCAGCTATTCCACTGCTAGGTATATACCCAAAGTTTGCTCAAGTACACAAAAGGGATACTTGCTCAACCATGTTTATAGCAGCTTTATTTGTAATAGCCAGAACCTGGAAACAACCCAGATGTCCATCAATGAAGGAATGGGTACAGAAATTGTGGTATTTTTACACAATGGAATACTACTCAGCAATCAAAAAGGAGGAAATCATGAAATTTGCAGGCAAATGGTGGGATCTAGAAAAGATCATTCTGAGTGAAATATCCAAGAAGGAGAAAGACGAACACGGTATATACTCACTTATATAGACCTATAAGATATGACAAACATATCTAAGAATATAACTAAGAACATACTAAGAAGCCAAAAGACTGTTAAATTAAGTGTTTTTATTTATTATTCATTAGAATATTCCCTTAGCTTTACCAAGAGAAGTACTTCAGCTATCCTGCAGTATCATAGTTTGTAAAATGGTGACAGAATAAATGGGTATTGTTAATGTGTAACAATCATGGTTCTAAATAGCTATGCTACTTGCTCAATGCATATATTTTGTCTAGACACTAATTTCTCAGTTTGCCTCGATTTCTTATTTTCTCTAACTTGCGAAATATAATGTTTTCAATATTAAAATAAATGAGGTAACAGCTAATTAACTCATAAATTGAGAAAACTGCTCAGTTAAAGATGTTTAAAAACTCCATGTGGGTCTTTTTCTCAATAGAGTACAAACAGTACAGGAAATTTTCAGGTATGTTGATGGCATCTTGGGAAGCTCAAAACATATTCTCTAAAATATATTCTAAGAGATACATTATTTACAGAATCAAATATGTATTCAGTATATTGATTTACACATTAGAAGATTAATAATTATTTATAATTAAAATTAAAAACATGTAAAATAATTTTGTAAGGCAATCAATATTGATAAAATTATCAGGATTACATTTTAACAGTCTTTTAAATATTTTGTATTATGATATCATATCATAGACACATATGTACCATGTATATATTAACATATAAAGTTTCTCTTTTCTTCATCCTACACACATGAAAACTCCAACAAAATAAGATTTCCTAAGGTTTGGACTAAACCTTAGCAGACCAATTAAACAGAATTTTTGTAACAATGCCAATCTTAACATTACTATAGCAATCTCCATGGAAATGTTTTCAATTAGTTCTACACAGTCTCCAGCATAATATTTATCTCATGCCATTTGATAATTTCAAAATGTTCTATAAGTTATTTGCTTTTATCAGGAAAAGTACGTTCTTATTAGCTCAACAAGCCATGTAAGAAAAATCTAGAAAGTAACCTTAGGCCTGAAAATGTTATAAGTATTTTTATTAAATTTTGAAAGCAAAACAAAGTAAAAACTAAACAACAACAAAAATTAAAAATTAACATATTACTCCTTGCAAATCTATTAGAAAAGTTTAGCAAAATTATTATCTCCTTAATGTCTCAATTACAAACACAAAAATAAATAACACAAACTTTATTACAGTAGGGAAGCTTTCTCTGAAAAATGAACCAATTCACATGTTATATATATAAACTTTTCCTATTTAAACACAGAGATTCATTCCTGAGGAATGGATGCAGAAATTGTGGCACATTTACACAATGGAACACTGTTTGGCTATTAAAAACAAAATCATGAAATATGCAGGTAAATGGATGGAACTAGAAGAGATTATCCTGAGTTGGGTAACCCAGAAACAGAAAGGCAGGCATACTATACATTCACGTAAAAGCAGATATTAGCTGTATAATGTAGTATAGCCAAACTAAAATCTACATACCTAAAGAAGCTAAACATTAAGGACCCTAAGGAGTATACTTAAATCTCAGAATGGCAAACAGGATAGACACCAGAAGCTGTGGAAGAGAGGAAACAGGATGGGAACCTACTATAGAGGGCTCTCTGAAAAGATCCACTCAACAGGAGATCTAAGAAGATACTGAGACAGCCAAACTTTGGGAAGTCCTATGGAAGAAGGGGGAAGTAAAAAAAGACATAGAGGGGACAGGAGCCCTACAAGGAGACCAACAAACTTAAGGATCTGAACCCAGGGGATGCTGCAGAGACTGATGCTTCTACTCAAGACCATGCATGGAGAAGATCTAGACACATTGCACAGTTGTGGCCAATTTGAAGTTCAGTCTCCATGTGGATCTCAGAGTGAGGGGAGCAGGGACTTCCTCTGTCCTGAACTGCATGCTCTTTGATCACTTGCCCTTGGCGATGCAGTCTTGTCAAGCCACTGAGGGAGGGGAGCAGGCAGTCATGATGAGACTTGGTAAGTTATGGGCAGATGGCAGTGGAGGTGAGCTCCCCATTTCAGTGGACTATCAGAAGGGGATGGGGGGAAGAGGAAGGGAGAGTGTAACTGGGAGGAATTGAGGGAGGGGATTTCAATCTGGGAAAGATAAAAATTGTGAAAAAAAATAGAAAAATAAAATTAATTTAGAAGTTAAAAAAAAAAGAAAAAGGAGCACAGGGGTCTTTCCTAATAGTGATCCTCCAACCAAGGACAATGCATAGAGATAACCTAGAACCCCTGCACAGATGTAGCCCATGGCAATTCAGTGTCCAAGTGGGTTCCATAGTAATAGGAACAAGGACTGTCTCTGACATGAACTGATTGGCCTGCTCTTTAATTACCTCCCCCTGAGAAGGAGAGCAGCCTTACCAGGCCACAGAAGACAATGCAATCACTCCTGATGAGACCTAACAGACTAGGATCAGAAGGAAAAGAAGACCTCCCCTATCAGTGGACTTGGGGAGGGGTATGCGTGCAGATGGGGAAGGGAAGGAGGGATTGGGACAGGTGGAGAGAGGGAACCACACAGGGGGGATACAAAGTGAATAAAGTGTAATTAAAAGAGAGAAAAAAAAAGAAAAAGGATAAAAAGCACAGAGATCAAGAGGAAAATGGGGGAATAATAGTAAAAATTCTTATTATCATGATAACAAATATTTATTAAGCACAGGACAAACATTAATCTACTAAACACCTCAAGTTTCTGTTTGTCCTTTCTTTATTTAACTAATTAATCGTACACATGCAATGAGAGGGAGCCCAGTCCTGACACTGTTAATGGTATCGTGTTATACTTGCAGGCAGGAGCCTAGCCTAACTGTCATCAGAGAGGCTTCACCCAGCAACTGATGTAAATAAATGCAGAGATCCACAAACATTAGACAGATCATGGGTTATTCTGAGGAAGTAAAGGCGTTGTAGGAGTCAGAGGGGTAAAGGACACTATAAGAAAACCTGCAGAATCAACTAACCTGAGCCTACAGAGGCCCGCAGAGACTGAACCTTAAACCAGGGAGTATGCAAGGACCGAGCTAGGCCCTATGCACACATGCAGCAGTTGTGCTGCAGCTTGGTCTTCACATGGAACTGCCAGCAGTGAGAGCAGGGGCTGTCTGTGACTTAGTTGCCTGCCTTTGGGACTCTTTCCCCTTACTGGATAGGGATACCTCTTGTAGCCTCATTAGGGTAAGATATGCTAAAGATGGTTGCTATCAGATGGAGGCCTTCCCTCTTCTGAAGAGAAAAAGACTGAATGGTAGGCGAGACCTAGGGAGGAAGGACTAGAAGAAGAGGAGGGAAGGAACTGAAATCTGCTTGTAAAATTAATTAATTAATAAGTTAGCTATAATGATTACTTCTGAAGGCAAGAATTTTGGACTATTGTAGCAACTTAGGCCTCTAGTTTGAATACTCATATTCTTGAGAATTGAAACAAAAGTAACCAGCCTGAAATTGTCAACTCATCTGTAACTTGGAATGGGAATGCTATCATTCTACCTTAAGTATTCAAAACTTTCCTTCACTTTCCTGCATACATTTAAAGTTCATCCTCTATTGCTTCTTTACTGGAAACCAATACAAATTGCTGTTACCTAGTCCATAAATCACTGTCTTATTGAATGAACATTTTTAGAATTTTAATATACATAAGTATATTTTGCAACTTTCTTCCATGAACTCATTTTAACTGAATTTTAGAAACAAAACATTGTACATATTAATGAGCATCAAAATATATTGGCTTGATGTGTATCGACTGCACAGTTCTCAAGTCCACTTAAATACAGCTAGCTTCTCTAATGTTTATCATTTCTTTTTCTTCAGCCATGTGCAAATCTTTTGCTATCACAGAATATGGTACTCCATTACTGTCTTGATTCCATATGTGGCTTTCAGCCATAACAAAATCATGTGGGGAACTTACAATGGAAAAGGGCTGACACAGCTCACAAGTTTGGAAGATCAAAGTCCAAGATCACATGGCTTCCTATGTTTAGCCTTTAAGAAGTATTCTTTTTTTTAATTATTTTTATTTTTGTTAAATATCCCCCCTGTATCTCCCTCCCTCCTCCCTTCCCAAGCCTGCTTCCCTCCCTCCTTCCCACCTATGCCCCTCCCCCACTGCACTGATAGGGCAGGTCCTCCACCCCTTCCTTCTGATCCTAGTCTATCAGGTCTCATCAAGAGTGACTGCATTGCCTTCCTCTGTGGCCTGGTAAGGATGCACCCCCCCCCCTCACTGGGCAGTGATCAAAGAGCAGGGCAATCAGTTCCTGTCAGAGACAGTCCCTGTCCCCATTACTATGGAACCCAGTTGGACACTGAGCTGTCATGGGCTACCTCTGTGCAGGGGTTCAAGGACATCTTCATGACTGCTCCTTGGCTGGAGTATCAGTATCAGAAAAGACTCCTGTGCCCAGATTTTTGGATCTGTTGCTCTCTTTGTGGAGCTCCTGTCTTCTCCAGGTCTTACTATCCCCCACTTCTTTCATAAGATTCCCTGCACTCTGCCCAAAGTTTGGCTGAGTCTCAGCATCTGCCTCTATACCCTGCAGGGTAGAGCCTTTCAGGGGACCTCTGTGGTAGGCACCTATCCTGTTCCCTGTTTTCTCCCTCATCCAATGTTCATACTCTTTGCCTTCCTGAATGGGGATTGAGCATCTTAGCGAGAGCCCTCCTTCTTGATTAGCTTCCATAGGTGTACAGATTTTACTATGTTTATTCTATATTATATGTCTAATATCCACTTATGTGTGAGTATATAACCTATGTGTCTTTCTGATTCTGGGATACTTCACTGAGAATGATCTTTTCCAGTACCCACCATTTCCTTGTTTTTTTATGCTGAGTAATATTCCATTGTGTAGAAGTACCAAAATTTCTGTATCCATTCCTCAACTGATGGGCATCTGGTCTGTTTCCAACTTCTGGCTGTTACAAATAAAGCTGCTACAAACATGGTTGAGCAGATGTCCTTGTTATATACTTGAGCGTCTTTTGGATATATGCCTAGGAGTGGTATAGCTGGATCTTGAGGAAGTGCTATTCCTAATTGTTTGAGAAAGCACCAGATTGATTTCCAAAGTGGTTGTAAAAGTTTAAATTCCCACCAGCAGTGGAGGAGGGTTCCCCTTTCTCCACATCCTTTCCATCATGTGTTGTCACTTGAGTTTTCAGAAGATGGAAAGATCTTCCATGCTCATGGCTTGGCAGGATTAACATAGTAAAAATGGCCATCTTACCAAAAGCAATCTACAGATTTAATGCAATTCCCATCAAATTACCAACACAATTCTTTACAGATCTTGAAAAAAAAATTCTCAACTTCATATGGAATAACAAGAAACCCAGAAATGCTAAAACAATCCTCTACAATAACAGATCTTCTGGAGGTATCTCTGTCCCTGATCTCAAACTGTATTATGGAGCAAAAATACCAAAAACTGCATGGTACTGGCATAGGAATAGAATGGTGTATGAATGGAACAGAATAGAAGACCCAGAAATAACCTCACACACTATGGACACCCGATTTTTGACAAAGATGCCAAAACCAAACAAGGGGGGGAAGAAAAGCATCTTTAATAAATGGTGCTAACCAAACTGGATGTCTACATGTGGAAAATGCAAATAGAGCCATACTTATCACCCTGCACAAAACTAAAGTCCAAGTATATCAAAGACCTCAATATAAAACCAGACACACTAAAACTGTTAGAAGAAAAAGTGGGGAAAGAGCCTGGAACTCGTTGGCAGAGGAGACAACTTATTGAACAGAACACCAACAGCACAGGCACTAAGAGCAACAATCAATAAATGGGACTTCATGAAACTGGAAACCTTCTCCTATAAAGCAAAGGATGCTGTCAACAGAACAAAATGACTGCCTACAGACTGGGAAAAGTTCTTCACCAACCCTACATCTAATATAGAGGGTTAACATCCAGGATATATAAAGAACTCATGAAGTTAAACAACAACAAATCAAGTAATCCAATTATAAAAATTGGGTACAGAACTAAACAGAGAATTCTCAATAAAGGAATATCAAATGGCAGAGAAACACTTAAAGAAATGCTCAACGTCCTTAGTCATCAGGGAAATTAAAATGAAAATGACCCTAAGATTTCATTTTATAGCCATCAGAATGGCTATGAAGTTTTCTTAAACTTCCTAGCAATGACATGAGAACAATAGAAGCAAATAAGAGAAAATTATATGACACTAACATCACAATAAATTACAAAATAAAAAAGTAATGACCATTAGACATACTAAAGGGATCCAAGAAACAGAAGGCAGGCATTTATTTTTTATGTGAACCTTCCTTATCATAACAGATTAACAAAATCATAAAGGGAACCCATTCCCTTCTCCAACAATTACCTAACTGAATTTTCTCTAGTCCTACCTGTGAAAGACTGCCATATAAAGATTATAGGCCATTAACAAATCAATGAAATGGCTGTTGACATGTTAAATTTGAATGAATATCATATTATTTCTAAGAGTAAGCCTGTTAACAGACCCATGATTTTTAATATGTTTTTGTCAGAAAACAATTTCCAGTCTAACTCCTCAAATAAAGACAAACCGAAACACTTCCACACTCCTGTAGCGTACTTGGGAAGAACAGGAATTTTCATACAAACATGCCTTTTTTTAAGTATTTGTTTGATGTTGAAATTCAGTATCCTGTACTGGCATTATGCCAACTTCCATTCCTAACTGACACAACTTAAACGGGGTAGGTTACTCTCCGTATCTACTTGGTAAAGGATTATTTTTATAATTGACTGCACACACATCTACAAGTTCAGAGCAGTTAAACACACTATAATAATACATTCTGAAGCAAAATGCAAAAATCACTCTGATAAATTATATTTGGTAGTTGGCCTGACCAAAATATAAACAAAACCTTCTCCGAGCTGTTTTTAATAAGTAAGAACCTGTTCATTTAAAGTTTTGGACACACAAAAAAAAAATGATTTTGTCATTCAAGCCCTGTAAGATTTCATCATTCTCATCCTCATGACAATGGGAGTAGAACTGAGGAGACCTACCAAAGAAAACTATGATGTCCCCTATATATCAATAAAGCAATAAAATTCCGTCATCCCATCACATTATTTAGCAGCTATGACTGACCAAGACAAAATAACGGGCACTAGGCACCTGAAAAACCAAATATTTTATTTTTCTGGTTATTTATTGTTTACAGTGACAATTTCAAACTATTTTCCTCCAAACTGATAAATAAAAACAAGCTTTTAAAGAATTCTTAAACATTTTATCTTACTTCTCTATCTACTGATGAACCATGATGTTTAAAGCAGTTTTCAATGGGTAGAGTTTCTAGCTATATAATAAGGCCCCTATTACATCACAGAAAGAAGACTGCCTGCCGAGAGCCAAACCTATCTACTGAAGCCAAAGTCAATTAGTGAATCAAAGTTATCTAGTGGAGACGAAAGGTGTTTACTAGGCCAAAGCCAAATAGTGAGCAAAAGTCATTTAGTGGAGACCTAAAGCTATTTAGTGAAAGTTATCTAGGACCCTAACTCATGGGTGATAGACTGTGAGGACATCCATTTGTTAGAGCATCTGAGAAAACATCCCTATGGTATCTTGCAGGTACCCTATTTAACACATGAAAGCACTCTTCCTGTCTCCTGCAGCAGCTAATTACCTTCCCCCTTTTCCTGCCTTCTCCCTATATAAGTTGGGTAAAATTTTCTAATAAATAAAGCCTTGATCAGACAAGCAGACTTGGCTTCCTTCAACACAGAGTAATAGTAATGATATTAAGACTTATTATGATAATACAATTATATATTTACTCTTCAAAATATAAGATGTATGTCCAGAATATAGGTATAGTTAAACTGTATACTGGGTGCAGATAATGAAATGATGAGATTTAGTTTCATGAGAAAGATTACCAGGAGTACATTTCGAAGGAGGCTGAAACCTTCCGTTCCCACTTTGTGGGTTACACTTAGTGTTCTCTCATACCAATACCTCTGTTTTATTTTCATCATTTCTGAGACTTCAGTCACTGCCAAGTTTTCTTAATAAGATCTCATGTATATTAAGAATCATAAAGTACTTATGAAAATCAATTATTCTCAAACTACTCTTAAGAGATTAATGTAGAATTATGATCTATTTTGTAGGAAGAATAAAATAGTTTTAATGTGTTCGGTTTGTGCTTTGTCTGTATGGTGCCATAGAACACAGTTGCCTGGAGCTTTACAATTACTTGAACACATTATTTTTCACTTTATATGTACTGAACATAAAATGAATTTTATTTAAAATTTATTTTAAAATGTAAAATGTAGAACTACTACAAAACTCAAAGAATTTTTTATAATAATTTTTATTTTTATATTAATTACAGGTTATTTACTTTGTATCTCAGCCGTAGCCCCCACCCTCATTCTTTCTCAGTCAAACCCTCCCTTCCTCATCTCCTCCCTGCCCCTCTCTAAGACCACTGCTAGGGGAGGTCCTCCCCTTCCCTCTGACCCTAGTTTTTCAGGTCTCATCAGGACTGGTTGCAGTGTCCTCCTCTGTGGCCTAGCAATGCTATTCCTCCGTCGTGTGTGTGTGTGTGTGTGTGTGTGTGTGTGTGTGTGTGTGTGTGTAAGAGGAGGTCAAAGAGCCCGCCACTGAGTTCATATCAAAGACAGTCCCTGTTCACCTTAGTAGGGAAACCCACTTGGATGCTGAGCTGTCATGGGCTTCGTCTGAGCAGGAGTTCTAGAGATTATATCCATGCATGGTTGGAGAGTCAGTTTCAGAAAAGACCCCTGTGCCCAGATATATTTGGTCCTTGTGGAGCTGCTGTCCTCTCCAGGTCTTACTAACTCCCCCCTCTTTCATATGACTCCCTGCACTCTGCCCAAGGGACTTCTTCATTTTCTTCTCCAAATTCACTGACTCAGTGGGAGCGATTTCTTCTGTTAGAAGAAGCTATGTAAGTATTAGAAACACATCTCCCTTAGTGTATAATCATGCCTTTCTGATATTACTTGTTCCTCTTGCTCTGTTTGGATCTTTTCTGCGCAGGACGCCATTCGGCTGAGATGAACTGCGCGTATGTACCCAGGCTATATTTTATGTAGCTGAAGAAACATTAAGCATTAGAGGTAGAGAATGAAATACATCCAGTAAAAATAAAATATAAGACGCTCTTAAATATTTCCCACTTAGGAAGTTTACTGTTAGTAAATACATGTTCTAAAATATTACTGAGCAGTAATACGTTTTCCAAGAATTATTTAAGGTTTGCTTCCTCTTTGTACTATTCTAACCACACACGCAGCCAAACACTTGAAGCCTTTGTAAATGAGTCATCACCTTTTCAGCAATTGTTCCATAAAAGCTTGCTTCATAAGCACGAACAGTTTGTGTGTTAACAGTGATACTCAGAACACTCACCTGCCATTACCTGCTTATCTGCTGGTTAAAACAATGGTACAAAATCATTTCTAGCTAATGATTTTGCCACTCTAATCCAGTGACAATTCACAATCAACAGCATCATCACAACTGAACTGGGTAAGAAAAATGATTGAGTAAACATTTGAGTCTGTGCTGACTACCAAAAAATAATTTTAGAGACGTAACCTACACTTTAACATTTCCATCTCGTTTTTATAATATGGACAAAATGGCTTTGAATTACAGGTTTTTGCCTTAATTATAAGCCTCCTCTCAAAATAGCAACTAAAACAAACTACTTCTAACGGACCACATAGATAACTAAGTAATTCCCGTGAATAAAGGTTTTTCTTTTAAACACATTCATGAATGATAGAATTAGAAGTTTGGGCAGTGCATCACAGTAATTTTATATAATTAACATTTAATAAAGTATCAGAATAAATAATTATGTATCATTATAAATGTGATTGATAGATGGTTGTATACTTAGTAGGTAAATATCAAAATGCTATTTTATGAAAATTCTATTACTCATCTAATATTCAGTCCCATAGGAAACAAAAGAAACCTAATTTGTACGAAGTATGCAGGTCTGCTGAGAAATATAAACAGCATTCCAAATATAAACTGCAATATATTAAGATTTTTGAGTCAGGAGTGGTGGTGGACACCTGCAATGCCAGCACTATGGGAGGCAGAGGCAGGAGGATTCCCCAGTTCCACGCCAACCTGGTTTGCAAAGCAAGTTCAGCACAGCCAAAACTGCACAGAGAAGCCCGGTCTTGAAAATAAAAAAGACAACCATAACCAAAAAATATTAAGATTTATGAAAATATTTCTAAATAGTTTAAAGTAATAATTATTGGAGGGCTAGGTTCAGATTCTTTAATCATGAAAGGGGAAAGTAAAGACTGTGATACACTGCAAAATGTAGTGTCACACTATAAATCAGAACAGAGGTGTGAAGACAGGTAATTGCAGAGATGGAACAGAAATCAATGACGACGTAATACTCGTGGGTTACCCTAACCCACTCTGGAGTCTTTGTATTTATTAAAAAACTTGAATTCTTGGTTTTCTTAAAAATTGAATTCATCTTTTCCATTTTCTTGTAACATGAGACAGAGTCTAAAGGCTCAGATGTATCATATAGACTCAGTCTCCAAGAGGTGCTCCTAAAGAGGAGCTGAGGATGTCTCAGTGGCAGGGTCTCTGATCACCTCCCCCTGAGGGTTGCAGCCTTACCAGGCCATAGAGGAAGACAATGCAGCCATTCCTGATGAGACCTGATAGGCTACGGTCAGATAGAAGGGTAGGAGGACCTCCTCTACCACTGAAATAGAAGAGGGACATAGGAGAAGAAGAAAGAGTAAGGGAGGGTTTGGGAAGAGATGAGGGAGGGTGCCACAGCCAGGATACAAAGTGAATAAATTGAAATTAATTAATTAAAATTTAAAAAATCTTGCTGATACTCCAACCAAGGACTATGTATGGATACAATATAAGACCCCTGCACAGATGTAGCTGATGGCAGTTCAGTATACAAGTGGGTTCCATTGTAATAGGAACAGTGACTGTCTCTGACATGAACTGATTTGTCTACTCCTTAATTACCTCCCCCTGAGGGGGAAGCAGCCTGACCAGGAAGACAGAAGAAGACACTGCAGCCACTCCTGATGAGACCCAATTGACTAGTATCAGAAGGAAGGAAAAGAAGACCTCCCCTATCAGTGGACTTGGGGAAGGGCATGCATGCAGAAGATGGAGGAAGGGAGGGATTGGGACAGGAGAAGGGAGGGAACCACAGGAGGAATATAAAGTGAATAAGTATAATTAATAAAGAATTTTTAAAAAGACACATTTTCCCCTACCTTGTAAAATAATAACAGTGATGAACAAAAGGCTGTTTTATTTGGAATAAAACATAAAATTTGACCAATAAATATCAGCAGTGAAACAAAACAAAAAAAAATTAAAAATCATAGGGTCTTTAATACATTTTAAAACTACAGTGAATCTTATTTATTAATATTTTATAGTGTTCTGGAATACTATCTCACAGCTGAAGATACAATATTGGCATTCCCATTAGAGCTATTATCTGCATTTTCATTATTGGTCTAGTGATCATGTTTGTAAGTCTGAAATATTTAAGTTGAGGAATTGGTTTGGATTTTGCTTTTCAAAGTTTCCTATTGTTTTGAATTAAAATTAGTGGACATTACTATTCAGTTCAAAACTATGTATGTCTTAAAATTATTTACAAAAGAAAGGCTAAACAAATAAATTTCATGTGTGAGGAAATAGTAATAAAATATACCATTAACATATGTACATGTGTGTTAGCTAATGTATGCCTGAGTACACGTTTGCATATATGTGGACATGTGTGTGTGCATGTGTACAAGTACGTGCATGCATGTGGGGACCACAGAGTGCCATAGGATGTCTCTCTTGATCACTTCTCATCTATATGCTACAAAGACTTTCCCTGATCCCAGAGCTCACACTTTTAGCTACTCTGGGCAGCTGGTTTGCTCCAGGAAGTCACTGTCTCAACTTTCTCTGTAGGAGAAAACAGGCAGTCCTCCTGCCTTCCCAGCTGGTATTTAGCTTCTGAGAATGTTTATGCAGCAAGCATTTTCCCAGATGAGTCATATCCCAGCCTTCATTTATACTTTCGGAACTTAGAGTAATAGCCCAGATGAATTTTCCTCTGTAAGATAAAAATGCCCTCAATGGAATGCTTTCTCACAACTTAAATTTATTGCTATTAACTATTAATCTTTCAATCATTCAGTGATTTTAGTTCAATTGCTAAAAAAATATAAATGTTTGAAACAAATGATGTGATCTTTCTGAATTTGTATGATTTTACTACTAGTACATAATTATGTGAATTGAAAATTTTATAAAATAAAATTTTATATATATATAATTTTATTTTATAAAATTTTCAATTTTATAAAATAAAATTATTTTATTTTATAAAATAAATATATACACCTAAAACTTCTAATAGAGATTTGGGGTTTAAATATATTATGTTCTGTGTCATTACAAAAAAAAAAAAAGGAATAATTAGTATTCCAGCATAAGAATTATGCTAAAGTAAAATATTGGAAAATGTAAATACATATCTTTCTTCGTTATTGAATGCTTTAGAGATAAGTGGTACTTAATGAAGGATATCTTAAGGCTTTGATATTTAAGTTGAGAAAATAGCATACTAAAAATCCTTGATACCCATAAATTCATTTCAAAGAGTAAATTTTACAACATATAAGTCATGCATAGACATCTATCTGTAAGTAATATACTTTAGGCTTGAACAATCAGAGAGTAAAATTTAAGTCCAGAGGCTTATGCTAACTTTCCTGAAGTGATATTATTTGTTGATTGTAATAATGGGGTAAATCCTCATGCTTTGTGTAATGTATGTAGAAAGGAAGGCATTCAAAGCACCTTCTATTTTCATAATGTGATCCAAACCACCCAAAAGAGGGAGCTAGAGTTTTATGACAACCAACTAGCCTAGCTGCATGGACCCTGATGCTCAAATAAACATTGTGTTTTCCTGTACATTTAGAAGGTCAGAGAGTCAGTTACCCACTTATTCCTCCTGAAACATTATTTTTGAAATATTGAAAGCACTTGTATTACGGTTCTAAAGATGCATTTTCTACCAGCAAGAAGTATAGAATTTCATGAAATGTAAATAAAAAGTCTCATGAAATGAAAATAAATTATAGATGTTGGACAGAAAATGAAGTACAATTTCTTCATAAAATATAGTCTCATAAAAGGCGGGGAAGAACAAAATCCTCCGGTTAAATGAATTGCAGTATTTCTGTATGTTTGCAAGAGTGAGATATTGTTTTGTGACATGTATACCTTTTATATTGCAAAATGCTACAAACATACAAACTGTAGATATTAATAAATAAGATTCCATGTCCGTTCAGCAAAATCTTGTGAACCAAATTAAGTGTGTGGTTTTTCTAACTTTTCCCTGTAGACTCAATTAACGTAAACTTATAAAAAAAAAAGGTCTATTTTAAACAAAACTGATTTTGTAGTGTTTGACTGAAACATGGCTTCATACAATTGAATTAATTTCATTAATGAATAGATTATTTTTTTTCTTTAGATCATCGGAAATAAATCTTCAATTCCAGGTGGAAATTTCAAGGACAGAAGATAATTTGCCTGTAAATAATTAATTTTCATGGAAATAGCTTGTGAAGGCAAAATGTTCAATTGACTATCAGACACTCCAATTGTTATGTTTCCTCAAGATAACACACTAAAGCAGAGGGCATGGCACTTGTGTGTATTAGGTTAGCTTATCTTTCACACTCATGTTTTTATTATCCCCAAAACACACCAGATTAGACAGGGTCAAGAACACCAACTTCTTCCCAATTTACCAGAAGAGTCTGTTTTGAGAAATGCCTGGAAGTGATTTTTTTTTCACTCATAACATAAACTAATGTAATAAAAACCAGAGAAATGAAAAAAAGCCAATAGACAAAGTTTTCAATAGGAGATAACACAACAAGTGTTATCTGCTATAAATTGTTGAGTCATTGATTACTCACTGGACATTAAAATTACTTTGTTAAATGAAGCTAATATTAATACTTATTATCAAAATAAATTTTGAGATTTCAGGAAAAATTGAACACATCTTTCAGTAAATTTCTGTGTATCATTCAATGTGCTAACATTGTTTTTATTTATTGGTTTGTGTGTTTGTTTGTTTTGATTTATTTACTTTGTATCCCAGCCATAGGCTCCTCCATCTCCTCCTAGTCCTACCCACTGTCTGTCCCTTTTCTTCTCTCATGCCCTTTCCTGACTCCACTGATAAAGGAAGACCTCCTCCCCTTCTATCTGACCCTAGCTTATCAAGTCTTATCAGGGCTGGCTGCATCATCTTCCTCTGTGGCCTGGTAAGGCTGCAACC
Organism: Psammomys obesus; assembly: GCF_907164565.1. Classification (NCBI taxonomy): domain Eukaryota; kingdom Metazoa; phylum Chordata; class Mammalia; order Rodentia; family Muridae; genus Psammomys; species Psammomys obesus. The sequence goes on along the minus strand of NW_026594428.1, from coordinate 1,597,925 downwards.
TTCATGGTGAGGGGATCAAAGAGCTGGCCTCTGAGTTCATGTCAGAGACAGCCCTTGAAGCCCTTACTAGGGAAACCACTTGGAAACTTAGCAGGGATTTTAGGTCCTCTCCATGCATGGTCCTTGGTTAAAGTATAAGTCTCTGTAGGCCCACCTAGGCCCAGGTTTTTGGCTCTGTTGGTGTCCTGATATTTTTAAAGATAAAACTGACAATATTGCAACAAATTTATAGCTCTGGAAACTTATAATAAGATCAGTCAAATAACTTTACATATTGAAGTAATTATTATCAAAAAGAATTTAAAATAAGTGCTGAAAATTACATCATTTTAGGTGAATAATTTGAATTTTTTGCCAGGTTAGGATACCACTGAGATAATAATTTAATAATTTTTTATTTATGCTATAATCAGAGAATCCTAAGTCATATTGGTTTTAAGAAACAGTAGTGGGGTGGGAGCTGGAGAGATGGCTCAGTGGTTAAAAGCACTGACTGCTTTTCCAGAGGACCCAGGTTCAAATCCCAGGACTCACATGACAGTTCAAAACCATCTGTAACTCCATCCTCACACAGATATAGATGCATGCAAAACACCAATGCACATAAAAATTAAAATAAGTAATTAAAAAAGAAAGAAATTTCTGATATTTGGAAGTCAGAATAAACAACATATCTGGATGTCAGTGTATATCAATGTGGGAACCTTCATCTCAGTAAGGTCTTCTTCATGTTAGGTAAATTAGTTTAGGGCACAGTGTCAGGTGTTTGCTGGTATTTGGAATCTCTATTTTTCTTGTTTAATTTACTTTTTCCTAGAAGATAGATGTTAGGTTAAAGAACCGATTTAGAGTTTAGGATATATCTATTCAAATATTGAAAATACTTTGAAATTAATCAATTTTTAAGAAATACTGATTCATTTAGAAAGACAAATGGGATGTGCATTGAACATATGACAGGAGTCTACCACAAAAGGCATCTGAAAGACTCTACCTAGCAGTGTTTCAAAGCAGACACTAAGACTCATAACCAAACCCTCGGCAGAGTGCAGGGAATCATATGAAAGAAGGGAAGTTAGTATGATATGGAAAGGATAGGAGCTCTACAAGGACCAAATATATCCGGGCACAGGGTCTTTTCTGAGACTGACACTCAACCAAGGACCATCTATGGATATAACCTAGAACTTCTGCTCGGATGTGGCCCGTGGTAGCTCAGTAACCAAGTAGTTTTCCAAAGTAAGGGGAACACGGATTATTTCTAACAGGATCTCAAAGGCAGGCTGTTTGACCGCCCCCCCCCCCAGGGGAGGAGCAGTCTGTTAGGCCACAGAGGAGGACTTTGCAGCCAGCCCTGAAGATACCTGATAAAACAGGGTCAAATGAAAGGAGAGGAGGTCCTCCCCTATCAGTGGACTTGGAAAGGGGCAGGGAGGAGACCAGGGAGGGAGTGTGGGGTTGGGAAGGGAAAGAGGGAGCAGGATACAGCTGGGACACAGAGTTAACAAAATGTAACTAAAAAGAAAAATAAATTAAAAAAAAAAAGAAAAAATAAAAAAAGAAAAAAAAAAGAAATACTGATTCTTTCTGTCGTTTTACAATAAAGAAATTAAGCAGCAGAATGGGGTTAGGAAGATGCTTCTGCTGGGATTTTATATCCTTAGCCTGGCTCTCTTTAATGAACTTTACTGGAGTTGTAGTCCTCACTTCACAATTCAGGAACCTATTAGTTAACCTACATTCACTCTCAAAAACAACAGGAAAGCTTTCTGTTAATCAGGTCCTTCTATTATAAATGGAAGAGCATTATCTATCCTGTTCTCTCAGTAATGGTTTCAAAGACAGCCAGTCCAATAACATTGGTGAGTTAAATGGAAGTCCTTTGTTCATTTAAATGAGTAATGATTTTCCAGTGTTTCATGTGTATATACTTATGAATAAAAATAATTCTATATGAATATACAGATTCATATTGATAAGTTTTTGTTAATCACACAATCTGTTTTAAAGAGACCTTTATTTACTGTTGGTGGTTTAGAATCAGAATCATTTCCAGCTATCTTTGATGGTTTTAAGATGAGGCAATTAAATGAAAGCCATGTTTCTTCTTGCTCTAATAATCCCTGAATTAATGAATCTTTCTGCTTAAAATTGTTCTTCTAATACAGAAATAATATTTATAGGACTGACTTCTTTTTTTTTTAATTTTGATTGCCAGTATCATTAAAAAGCACTGTAATGTGAGTCTATTATATTCAACCCAGAAAAATAAATATTTTTGTGTATTTTCAGTTATGTTTCAGAAAGTAATATGGATGATTTGTGTGTGTGTATGTTCTGTGTCTTTGAAAACCATTATAAGCAACATTTTCTCAAATTTTCAAATGTGTTTTCATGATTGTTCCTGTTCCAAGTATCCATAATAACAGTGTTCTTCAGGAGCCTGCATTATTTCTGAGCACACACTACCATATCAAATGAAATCTTAGCATCAACTCTCAGTTATTCGGGGAAATTATTAATTTTAATTTTCTTACATAGTTTAACAATCTAGAACAGTGGCGTTCAAGCTTTCTAATGTTAGTCTTTAATGCAGTTCCCCATATTCTGTTGATTCCCAATGATAAAATTATTTTCATTGTTACTTCATTACTGCAACTTTGCTGCTGGTATGAATTGTAATGTAAAAATATCTGTGGTTTTCTATGGTCTTATGCAACCCTTGTGAAGGACCATTTGACCCCCATCCACAAAGGGTTCATAATATACGTTGAGAGCCTCTGGATTAGGTTATGGTAACTTTTAAAAAAATACACAGAATATTTCTTATTACTTTTTTAAAAAGAATAATAGTTAATCAAAGATAGCATTAGAAACCTTACTGTATTTTAATACAGTGTTAATAATTACTCTTAGGTGTTTTTGGTAGCCATTATTATTAATAGTTGCTTTTTGTGTTAGCATGATCAATGATATGGTATAGAATCATAGTTACATACATATTTTATCATCAGAAACTAAGAATTGGAAAGTTAAAATAACAGAAAGTACAGTGGAAGCAAGAGGTGCTGTCAGTTTCTGACTTAGCATCTCAGCTCTTTACTCCTAAAGTAAATATCTAAGCACATGAATGTGTCCTCCCTGTTCCTAAAACAATATAATGGCAAATTCATTTGACTTGGGACATGGGAAATTGAAAATTAGGAGCTATAAATTTTGTATCCCATCTAAATCAGAACTACCGTTTCATGTCCAATGTCATGTTAGAATCATTTGGCAGTTAAAGGAAGGCATTTGCTTATAAAATAATTTAGCAAGACACACTTTACTCAAAAAAAAAAAAAACAAACATTATTTTTTTGTGGAAAATATATCAATGATGGTGTTAAATAAATAAATTGGGTATCATTTTAATTATACTTTCTAATATTTTAAAAAAGTAAACTTAAGCTTATATTAGCGCCAAACTTTGGACATAGTGTAGGAAACCTTATGGAAGAAGACGGAGATAGAAAGACATGGAGGAGACAGGAACTCCACAAAGAGATCATGAGAACAACAGAGCCTAAAAACCTGGACCCAGGGAGTCCAGCAGAGACCTATACTCCATTGAAGGTCCTTGCATGGAGAGGACCTAGAAACTCTGTTCAGAGTAAGTCCATAGACTGCTCAATTTCTAAGTGGGTTCCCTAGTAAAGGGTACAGAGGATGTCTCTGACATGAACTCTGTGGCTGGCTCTTTGATCACATACTCCTAGGGGATGCAGCCTTGCCAGGCCACAGAGGAAGATTGATGCAGCCAGCCTTGATGAGACCTAATAGGCTAGGGTCAGATAGAAGGGGGAGGAAGTACTTCCCTATCAGGGAAAGGGCATAGGGAAGGAAGGGAAGTTGGGACTGGGAAGAGATGAGAAAGGGGGCTACAGCACGAATAAAAAGTGAATAAATTGTAATAAATAAATAAATAAAATTAAAAAAAACAATGATAAAAAGGTGCAGAAAACATAAGCAAGTAAAAAGAGAGGTTCTAAACTTGTTAGAAGACAGAGTAAATAAATTGTAATAAATAAATAAATACATATATATATATTTAAAAAAAAAGAACACAAAGTGAGAAAAAGTCTGGAAATCACTACCATAGGAACCAACTTCTTGAACAGAACCCCAACAGCATAGGCTCTGATATCAACAATTAATAAATGAGATCTCATGAAACTGAGAAGTTTCTGTAAGTCAAAGGACACTGTGACTTACAGAACAAAATGGCAGCCAACAAATTGGGAAAAGATCTTCACCAACCCGACATCAGACAGAGGGTTGATATCTAAAATATACAAAGAACTTAAGATATTAAACTCCAACAAATCTAATAATCCAATTTAAAATGAGGTACAAAGCTAAACTGAGAATTCACAATAGAAGAATATTAAAATGCTCATTGTTCTTAGCCATCAGATAAATGCAAATCAAAATGACTCTAAGATTTCATCTTACACCAGGCAGAATGGCTACGATCAAAACTTCAAGTGACAACACATGCTGTAGAGGATGTGGAAAAGGGGGAACCCTCCTCCATTGCTGGTGGTAATGCAAACTTGTACAACCTCTCTGGAAATCAATCTGTTGCTTTCTCAGAAAATTGGGAATATTTCTACCTCAAGTCCCAGCTATACCATTTCTTGGCAAATAACTAAAAGATGCTCCACCATACAAGGTCATTTGCCCAACTATGCTCATAGTGCCTTTACTCATAAAAACTAGCAATTGATCAAAAGTGGCTGCATTGTCCTCTTCTGTGGCCTGGTAAGGCTGCTCCCCCCTCAGGGGGAGGTGATCAAAGAGCAGGCCAATCAGATTATGTCAGAAGCAGTCCCTCTTCCCATTACTAGGTAACCCACTTGGACACTGAACTGCCATGGGCTACATCTGTGAAGGGGTTCTAAGTTATCTCCATGAATAGTCCTTGGTTGGAGTATGAGTCTCTGGGAAGTTCCCTGTGTTCAAATTTTCTTGTTTTGTTGCTCTCCTTGTGGAGTTCCTGTCCTCTCCAGCTCTTACTATTTCCCACTTCTTACATAAAATTCCAGTCACTCTGCCCAACAGTTGGCCATCAGGCTCAGCACCTGCTTTGATAGTCTGCAGGGAAGAGGCTTTCAGAGGCCCTCTGTGGTAGGTTCCTAGTTTGTTTGCAGCCACTTTTGATGAGAACTGATAGACTAAGATCAGAAAGGAGAGGAGAACCTCCCCTATCAGTGGACTTGGGGAGGGGCATGCATGCAGAAAAGGGAGGGAGGGTGGGATCAGGAGGGGAGGAGGGAGGGGCTTATGGGGGGATACAAAATGAATAAAGTGTAATTAATAAAAAAATAAAAAATAAAATGTATCACAAAAAATAAAACACTAGAAACTGGAAACAACCTAGATGTAACTCAAGGAAAAATAGATACAGTAATAATGGTACATTTACACAAGTGGAATACTAGTCAGCTATTACAAAAAAATAATGAAAAATACAGATACATGAATGGAATTAGAAAAAAAACAGGGTCAGATAAAAGGGGAGGAGGTCCTCCCCAATAAGTGGACTTGGAAAGGGGCAGGGAGGAGGTAAGAGAGGGAGGGAGGGATTACAAGGGAATGGGGGATCGGGGGGGATACAGCTGGGAAACAGAGTTAATAAAATGTAACTAATAATAAAAAATAAAAAGAAAATAAAGAGAAAAAAAAGAAAGAAAAGATAATTCTAAGTGAAGTAACCCAGACCCAGAAAGATGCACATGGTATGTATTCATTTGTAAGTTGATACTAGACATATAGTACAGTATAATCATACTAAAATCTACAGACCCAAAGAATCTAAGTAACAAGGAGGGCCTAAGAGAGGGTGCCTAAATACCATTCAGAAGGGGAAATAGAACAGACAGCAGAAGTGGATGAAGAGAGGGAACTGGGCAGGAGATAGAACAGGGAGGGAAACAAAGGTAGGAATCAGATGAGAGGAGAATGGTTGTGGGAGGTGAGAGGGCTGGCTTCAAGAAGGGAAACTGAGGAGGGACATCTCTTTGTCAAGCTTGAGGCTTGCAACAGGGTAGGGTCCTGTGAGGATATGAGTGTTATTCTAGCTAAGACTCCTAATATGGGGTACATGAAGGCTGAAGTGACCACTTCCTAGCCAGGCAGGACTAGTGGAAGGAGGGGATCAACAACCTACCGACAAAAATCTGTGGACCAAAAATACCCTATCTATAAGAAGTATATGGATAACGAGGGAACATAGAGGGAAAATCCAAACAATAATTGGCTCAACCTGAGAGCCACCCCACAGGCGAGATCCAGCCACTGTCCCGTACTTTCAGACAGGATTCTAACCTGACTGTCATCTGGGAAGCTCCAACCAACACCAGATAGGGACAGAGGCTGGGACTTGCCGCCAAGCATGGTTCGAACTCTGGGAATCCTGTAGAAGTGTTGGGGGAAAGATGGAAGGAATTGAAGAAGACAGGAACTTCATAAGAAAGCCAACAGAGACAACTAACACAGTCCCATGGGGGCTTACAGAGACTGAGACACATCAACCGGAGGCATGCATGATCTGGACCTAGGTCCCTTGCACATATGTAGCCCATGGGAAGTTTCGGCTTCCTATGGGGCAACAGGCTGTTTCTAACATGGACTCTATTGCCCTCTTTTTGGATCATTTGGCCATGGCAGTGCTATCTTGCCAGGCCTCAGGGAATGAAGGTAAACGAAGTTCTACTGTGTCTTGGAGAAGGTTAATAAGGGGTTTCCTTTTCTGGGGTGAAAGGGAAAGAAGAAAGGGGAGGAATGGGAAGTGGAGGTCTGGAAGGAGGTAAGGGAAAGGTCAACCACAGGGTGTAAAGTAAAAAAAAAATGTAAAATTAAAAAAATGATAAAAAATATAAAAAACAAACATGATGCTAGAGGCTGTGGTGAGAATGAATATTCTCTGAAAGCAGATCCTGCAAAGGAAAGAATAGCTGCAGTTATGTACTTTAATTTTTCTTATGAAAACTACAAAAGTTATTCAACTCATACTCCAAGTGAAAAATGACACAGATTTGAAGGGGAATTTTCAGAGGGAAACATTTGAGGGAATTCTAAGAAAGCAAATCTTTTATTCCTTTGTGCTTTGGAAAAAGTCACATATTTTCCAGCATTCAACTTGTAGAGGATAAATCTTTTACTGAATTTTGTATTTTAAAGAATGGTGAGATTCCCTGTTTGTTTGTTTGTTTGTTTGTTTGATACAGGTTTTCTCAGCATAGCCTTGGCTATCCTGTACTTGCTTTGTAAACCAGGCTGCCTTCCAACTCCCAGACATCTGCCTGCCTCTACATTCAGGAGTTCTGGGATTCCAGGCCTGCCCCTCTAAGCCTGGCTTTAGAGTTCCTGTGTGTTTGCATTATACATAAGGATCTAGAGATAGTCACAGACATACAAAGACACTTTAGTTCTCAGGTTGTTGTCTCATCTTCCCTTAACTGAAATGAGCCTTTTGTATGAAGCCAGGAATAAACGAATACCTAATTGTAGAATTGCAGTTTATCTTTTCACATATTTTAATATCTGTGGAAACACCCATTTCTCAATGAATAATATTTAGTAAAGTTCTCACATTGTATTCACAAAAGATGAACATTTCAGTTGAACTACTTATTGGAGGAAAGGATTTTAAAGGCATTAACAAATTATTTTTATAAAGTACACCAGCATGCACTCAGGCTGAATAAGTATTAAACACTAATACTTCTATATAAATTTACATTGTAATGTGATTTGAGCACTTCATTTTAAGAAATTTGTCATTGTACATTTTACAAAATTTAGAGATAATCATCCTAATAATATTACTTGCAAATTTTACATTTAAGGTAATTTTATTGAAGATTATATGTGTATAACAGTAACTCTCCCTTTTTAAAAAAAAATAAGGAAAGTAAGCTATTTTGGAAACAAACCACCATTATAGAAACCCTTTTTACTTTCAGGTCAAGAATGCTATTTATTTTTTGTCATAAAAACACTCAAAAAATTCAATAGTAAAATTATAAAAATTAAAAAAAGAGTTAGATACCTTATATTAACCTTTATGAAATGAGAAACTGATATTTTCTACCATTGATTTAAAGGACATTGTAAGTTCACCTGCATCTCTAAGACGCAAGAACCTCTGCTTAGATGTAGCCCACAGACAGCTCAGTCTTTATGTGGGTTCCATAGTAAGAGAAGAAGAAATAGTTTCTGATGTGAACTCCTTGATCATTTTTCCCTAGTGGGGTGACCTGGCCAGCCCACAAATGAAGAGGATCCAGGTATTCCTGATAGGACCTGATAGGCTAGGGTAAGAAAATAAGGGAGGAGGACTTCCTCAATCAGTGGACTAGGGGAGAGGGATAGGGGAGGAAGAGAGAGGGAAAGTGGAGATGAGGGAGGGGGCTACAACCAGGATACAATGTAAATAAATTATAAATAATAATAATAATAAAGCAACAAGTATCACAAAAAAGAAAAAGAAAAAATGCAGAGTTGTGAAGCCCAGTGCATGCGGCTGAATGTACAATGAAACTCTCACCCATAGCTTAGGGATCATTCATTGAAGAAAAGGAAGCATAAAGATTCTAAGAGCCAGAAACTCAGAGTGTTTGTTGTGAGATTGTGTCTCCTAGGAATGTCAGAAGCTACACTAATTAAGAAGACTGTATAAATGTGAACTGATTAGGAATAACAACAGACATGCTAATTTTGGTGAGGGAGAGCTCTGGAGGACTGGACCTTACAGGAAGAACTGCAGGCAACTAATGTTGACAATGGGACAAATAGACTTCATAAGAGAAGAGCACACCAACTGGCTATCAAATAATAAATGGTCATCCTAGAAACATACATAACTCTAAAAAAGATAAGCAGGTTGTATTTATACACACATATATAATATAAAATACATTATATAATAATACACAATAATGAGAAATGAGGCCATGGATTTGAAAAGGAGAAACTGAACATTACATGGGAAACTTCTGGAGTGAGGAAAAAGAAACGGGAATAGAAGTTACTAAATTATAATGGCAAAGTTTTAAAGACGTAATCAAAAATAAGAATCACTGTATGACTACATAAAATGAGTCAATGTTTTTTTCAAAAGAATAAAATTGTTCAAGAAGTAACAATATGGGGAAAATAGCATATGACAGAGTTATTTCTCTCAAAACTTGGAACATGTAGTCTGTAAATGTCTAGTAAACATCTTAACTTTTCTATGTACCTCTTTTTGGAGTTAGTGAATTATAGTACAATAGAGTATTCAAAGAACTTTAAAGCTAGTTTTTAACAGGGATTTAAATATTTTGTGGTCTTTGTTTCAAAATAATATTACTTAATTTTATGGACAGTACAGAATGAGAAAACACTTTGAGAAAAGCAAGCATAAGGAAGAGCTAAGCAACGTGAGAGAAACTAACTCAGACATGAATACATGGCTACTATAAGTTTACTTGTTTATCTGAGACCTGTATGTGTCCTTTACATGTAGCCCTCTTCTAACAATGTACCTAGAAATTTGTTAGCAACTTAATATTCCACTTGAACTGAGCTTTTTGAACACCTGTTAACAACTTTTCTTTCAGTTAAGGACCATCAATTTGGATAGTGGATACTCAAACAAATTCCAAAATATATAAGAGCTTGAGGGTGGTCCTACAGATCATACATAAAAAGGTTTCATACACATGCAAAATAATAAAAACAGTCTGACCAATCTTATGCCTACATGAAATTAGACATACATATGAATAAACTAGAAGCATTACAAGAAGGGATGTGCTCAGCAAAGAAATGTTTTTAACTTGTCCATCAATACAGACACACACCCAAGTAAAATCCCCAGTATACCAGCACTCTCCAACACCCTTTAAAGAAAGTCCCTAGCACTATTCGGGGTATGAATATCCACACTTATATGGCCACTTTCAATCTTGTCATCGATTTTTCTGATCTATACTATCACCTTACTCAGCCTGAGACCTTGACCACCAGTAACAATTTCGTAGTAACCTGAATGGTGGGGTGAGCTACAAAAACCTGACTAAATGCATAACTGAACTGATACAGAATATTTATAATGCAGAGGAAATGCACACCCGACAAAATTTGTCTGTAATGAATTTAATGCTATTGGGTGGGCACATGATGCTATTATCTATGTTCCAAACTATAGAATCCAAAAGCAACTGTAGTTTATGCTTGCTTGTTTTTATGTGTACGTGCACACATATACACATACAGGAGTGGGGCAAGAGATTTTTGTCACCATCGGTAGCTGAAAGGAATGCCTGAAACATGACAGTGTTTATGACAGTGGCCTCTACAATCACCATCACCACAGGATTGCAGATGTTACTACTTCCCTGCACTGCTCTGCTTTTGATACAGCTGGGTTTACCGAGGAGTAATTCCAAATATGAGCAAGTAAATTAACCAACCAATGTACAGACAAAGTAATATGAATAATATAAAATTCATTTAACAATTACTCAGGTTTACAACAAAAGGAAAATGAACTGCTAATGCAGGATCCTAGTAAACTTACACACAATATCATAGGTTTACCGTAAGAGTCACTTCCTCCACACAGGCAAACATTCAGACAGACTGACTTCCTACAACAGAGCACTAGAACATGATGAATGAGGAGGGTTATTCTTTTTTATTATCTTTTTTATTTTTCATTTTTTATTAATTACAGTTTATTCACTTTGTATCCCCCATAAGCCCCTCCCTCCTCCCATCCCAGCCCCACTCTCTCTCCCCCTTCTTCTCGCTTCCCCCCCCACCAAGTCCACTGATAGGGGAGGGAGGAGGGTTATTCTTAACCTGAAGAATAGAATTAATTAATGAACTATGTTGTTTTGAGGCCAAGAACCAATATAAAAACATGTTGAAAAGTAATTTTCCCCAAACCACCTCCCTTAAAAGCATTAAGTTTTTAAGGGTGGCTTTATTTATTTATTTATTTTTTAATTATTATCATTAGTTCCTGGTTTTTCTATTTTGCTTTACAATTTCCAGTCCAAAGGTTGCAGTTTTCTGTGTGGGATGTTTTTCCTGCACTTGTTCTTATCACCAGAAATGCCACTCTGTTCTCAATCCCTTATCAAGTCCTCTGGCTTTGGTAACACTCACCTCCCTCGCTAGCCCTATTCCTGTCAGAGAGTGAAAGCAGGGGAGGTAGAGAGAGCAAAGGAGTTTCTAAATTTGGTGGTGGACCATATTGACAAAATCACATTAGTTCCCGGCATGTAATGAATTCTCATGTTGGAAATGGCACTTCCTGTTACCCATTGAATCATCTCCCAGAATGAAAGCCAACTTAAAGTATAAATGCTTACCTTTAAATGCACAGTGTCTTTGAAGTGGAAGTAGAGAGGGTGGGAATAATGATAATGGGAAGGTTGCAGCACAGTAGGTATGAATGGAAAACAGCCGCATTGTTACCCTTGGTGGATGAATGAAAACCCAAGGAGACAAAACACTGGGAGGAAGAAGTCAAATTGCAATGCACAGGACAATATGTAACTATGAACTTACTAATGTGCTATTTGATATATCTTATGGGTGTATGCTCTGAAACAAATGGTAACACGTACAATATTAAAAAACAAAACAAAACAAAACAAAACAAAAAAAAACTACTATCATCCGTGCTTTTTATACTATTTGTTAAATTGCTTAAGATTATATCTGGGGAAAAATAAAACTTTCCTCATTAAATGAGTAAAAATCTTTTTCTTTTTTTTTAAGGAGTGTTGCCTGATGGAAACCAAGGAGTAGAAAAAATTCTAAACCTTTTATTAGGACAAAAATATTAACATAAATGATAAAAAATAAATATAAATTACTGTTTACAAATATTCCAAACCTGTTGAAAGCCCATCTATTCCATGGATATAGGTAGGTAGGTGGAAAGATAGATAAATGAAAGATAAAAATAGTTTAATTTTACAGTACTATTTCTCAAGTCAGTTTTCTCAAGTATGTTTTAAGGTGCAAAATATCACTCAAACATCAGTAGGGGTATATCTCTCCAAAACCATTAGGTGAATGTAATTTTCAACTTAGGGTAGGATTTCCTTAAACTCCATGTAACTATTTTATTATACTTTTCTGATTTTTGAGAACAAATTTGTAGAGTCAATGGAAGATAATCCTCCAAGACATAAATTTGTGACAGAACATGTTGTTGCTCTCTGAAGTGCTCTGACTAAAAGGAATGCAATCCTAGATTTAAAAGGCAGTGCTCTGGATCCATGTATAAATGAAAAGTTGTAGGCCATCTGTGACATAGCATCTCTGACTGCTGGCTCACGCTGGGCAGAAGTCAGTTGTCTGTGTAAGTATCAGTTAAATTTGAGTCTTTCCATCAATGTTTTTGTTTTTTTTTTTTTAAATTCACTGTGGAAACATGCCTCTTCTTTGCTTTTAATCATTTTTCTTTGTACATTTCAATTTTCATTCTCAAATATGAATATTTGGAGACTCTAAGTAGTTTTTTGACATGCAACAACTTCAAAAAAAAAAAAATAAGAAACAAGGTTACCCGTAATCTTCTCTAATCACATGGCTCTTCCAATGCTATAACCTTCTTATTCAAATAAAAGTACATTACTTATCTGGTATATGAAACCCATTTTAATAGATGCTATGAAATCATAATAGTGAGTTTAAAATATATCACTTATATTTGGATATCTAATCTCTAGATATAAATGTAGGCATAATATTGCTGATTAAAAAAAAACGTTTATTCCATAAATATATAAACATATATTTGTAACAAATATATAAACATATATCTGTTACTCTGCAGCTAGAATGCAATTTTTCTTCAATGAATCACACAGAATAACACATGAATATTTATAAGGAACACTTCTTTCACTATTCGCATCTTATAGAACTCATTACAAAGTAAAGTGATACTGATTTGAAAATATAGCTCTCTCATTGTCAGAATTTACAGCAAATATCTGAATTCGGAATAAAGTAGCACAAAATAGATGAATACTCTTTATAAATAAAATATCTACATAACTATGTTAGGGAGATTCTTATTTAGTTCCTGAAATTGTGCTTACTGTCAAAAATACACAAATCTGAATATTTTAAACTATAGCTGTATGAGAAAAGAAGACAAACTCAAAACCATGTTTAATAAGCTTTTCAGAGCTGGGTGTGTGTGCTAAATTACCACAACACTTTTAAAAAGTTTACTTTAAAATGAAACACAGAAAGACAGAAAGGCAGAAAGGGAGATAAAACTATTTAAATTTACCAATTTTGAGACATGTGAACAGGGTTGAGAGACAAAAATTATTAATCTCTCCTCAAATAGTTAATTTGTTCCAATATGAGCTCCATCAATAGTATTTTATAATATAATAAACTGTAATTGTCTACAAATTATAGTGATAATCATTTTTCTTGGCTATTTTATTACTTGTGATTCATGACCACATAAGACACAGAATTTTTAATCTTTTTTAAATTATTTATTTATTTATTATTACAATTTATTCACTTTGTATCCTAGCTGTATGTAGCCTCTTCCCATGTCTCTTCCCAGTCTCCCCCTCCCTCCTACTCCATTCCCTATGCTCTTCCCTTCCTTTGATGTGGGAGGCCCTCTTCCCCTTCTATCTGACCCTAGCCTATCAGGTCTCATCTTCCTCTGTGGTTTGGCAAGGCTGTCCCTCCAAGAAGGAGGTGATTAAAGAGCCTGCCACTCAGTTCATGTCAGAGAGACAGTCCCTGCTCCCCTTATAGGGAACCTAGTTAGAAGCTGAGCTGCCATGGGTTACATCTGAGCAGGGGTTATTGTTCTTCTCCATGTATGGGCTTTGGTTGGGGCATTGGTCTCTGCAGGACCCATGGGCCCAGACATTTTGGTTCTGTTGATTTCCTTGTAGAGCACCTGTCCCCTCCAGGTCTTTCTATCTCCTCTTTTTCCATAAGATTTCCTGCACTCTGCCTAAAAGTTTGCTATGAGTCTCAGCATCTGCTTCAATACTCTGCTGCTTAGAGACTTTCAGAGGCCCTCTGTGGTAGGCTCCTGTCCTGTTCTCTGTCTTCTCCCAATTCTGAGGAAGACCCTTGGGAAGATGTTTAATCTGAATTTTTTAAGTCTTTGTACAATAATTTTAAAATAAAAAGAAATGTGTTCTTAAGAATATTATCAATACCCTGTATTAAGATAAAATAATATCAAGTGCCTATTAAGATGACCCTGAAATAGATAAAGTGGTCAGACAATTAATTTGAAATCCTGGTTGTAATATCAAGGCTTTATACTGACAAATGCAAAATTATTAAGTTAGCGTTTGCTATGCCTCTAACGTTATATAAATAGGGTTTCTCATTTCATCATAATCTCTATTTTATGTAATAGTTTTCCCACCCACCATATGTGTGGGCAAAGGTATTATATACTGTACTGTCCTCAAGAATCATGAAGATAAAACGGAAACAATTATTTCTAGGCACAGCTTTTCAAATAGTCCAATAGACTAAATCTACAACATACAGAATAATTCAGTTTAACCTCGAAAAAATAAAAAAAAATATTCTAATTTAGTTTTCTCATTCTATATGATATCTTACCTATAACCACCTTCACAAAAGGTGAAGTTGACTTGTATTTCACCATTAAAACAAGTGAAGGTTATAAATTAACTTTTATGAACACATAGGAGTAATTGTGATATTTTCTTCAATCTTTTGTAAATACTTTGGGTTCATACAAACATGTTCATATAATCAAGTAGTAATATGTGCAAATATATAAGTTTAAATGAAAACACAGCTGAAAGTACAAGTAATCATTTGAAGACATAAATATTTTACTGTTTAATTTGAATTTGATGCTTTATCTATTTTTTAAAAGGAAACTTTGATGTATGTGAAGTCCTGTAGATTGCACAGGGCAATATTCACACATAGATGTGAATATTTGATGAACCTCTTCTAGCAATTACATAAAATTCTTCCCTATCCAGGTTGTGTAGGATGTACACATATCTGATAAAGGGTTCTAGAAACATGATATGCCTCAAAGAATGATCATTACTGTATTGCACTTTTACAAAAGTTGTATATGTTTTTTCATTACTTTGTAAATGTGGTGTTTATGTATCATTTGAGGAAAGTAGATGGGAAGTATATTGAGCTACAGGGTTTGTGTGTGTGCATGTCTGTGTGTGTTTATAGTCAGAGGGCAATTTTAATGAGTAGCAATGTATGGGTTCTGAATGTTAAAATCAGGTAAGTTCCTCTGAAGAATGAGGCGGCTCTACATTTCTCCTTAGACCAAAGAAATGAATGACCCTTGTTGCCTAGACAACATGTAACATCATGTTACATTCAGTGGCTCTCTTCTTGGTAGAATGCCTTCCTGAGACCATTGCTTCATTGTTAGTGTGTCTCTCCTTTGAGTCTGTCAAAATATGAAGAAAGTTTGGAAGTTTCTGTATTGGAAAGTTTGGCAATAATATAGAGAATGTTATTGGTACTTCATATTCTCCTACAAATAATACCAGACATAGTTCCTTCTTCAAGTGTAGATAAGAGCATATTAAACTTTTAAACTGAAACTTCAAATTACAACTGTGGGCACCTAGTATTTATATTCAAATTTATAACGTATGTTTAAATTAAAAATATTTAAAAAAATGAGATTAAGTCACTTATGATCTTTCTAACTACAGAACCTACCCCCAAACACGATAAGACATTTAAACCCATTTATGAAATTCTTTTGAAGTTCTGTAAATATAAAGACCAATAACTTTATTCTCATTGAGACAAATAGAAGAAATAAGAGAAAGAATTCAAGTGACCAATGCCCATTTTGCTAAATGAATAAAATATAAATGATAGCTTTGAATATTATTCAAATATTGGGCTCTCCGATTCTCCACCTTCTTTCCTGAGAGTGAAATAAAAAAAAAATGAAAATAAACACACATACACACACCACACACACTAAAAATAAGGACAACTAAAAATAAGAATAACATTTCTATTGTTGGTTCTCACACAGTAACATCAGTTTTCACAAAACAAACCCTTTAACCATATATGTGTTGTCTATACACATATGTGCAATTCAATTGGATTTAATGGCTAAAAACAAACAAACAAACAAACAAACAAAACATACAAAAAGTCATAAGTTTGGAAGAGAACAAGTGGGATGCTATAGGTGACTAGAAGTTGGAAATAGGGCACATATAATTATATTACATTATATATATATATATAATTCTTAAGAATAAGCATAACATTGTAATAAAAGTCCATATTATGATGTTTACATGGGGGGAAGAGGTATTTTTGTGATAGTGCTCCTATAAAATATCTTAGTCTGGCTCCAGAGAATACATCCATTCCAGCACTTTGCATTTGTAATATGGTTAAAAGACCATCTCTACGAGTGCTAAATTTAGGAATAAGCACATTAACGTGGTAGAACTGCAGTGGGAATGTTTTAAAGTGAAAGGAGGCATTCCTCTCTCTGACTTCCTTGGCATACTTTGGTGATGAGCATAATGGTTCCAGGAAGAGAACTAAAGTAACTGTTAAAGACAAATCTGTGTCACTATGGTCAAAACCACAAATGAGATCCTGCATTCCATTTGTTATCTCTCTATCTGATCTATCATTGCATATCTATTACCCATCTGTTTATTTATCGTATTTCTAATCTTCAGCATCTACATAACATCTGCTTCATATAAGTGACAATATCTACTGTCAATATACCATCCTTATAACCTCAACATCTATCAACCTCTGTCATCATGTTTTTCTACTTACCTACCTACATATCTGTATCTATCCATCTTTCTAATCAAATTTTTATCATTAACAGATTTTTACAGACAGCATTGCCATTTCTTATAAGTAATGGAACACTTTTATATATGTTCTTAACCCGATGCTCTTAAATCTTTTTTTTTCTTGATACAATTAAAATATCAATTCTAGATCTGAAGCTCTAAACTTTTATAAAAACTTCAAATGAAGACAGCGTTATTTTTTTTCAGCATCTTGGGATCTACTTAAGAGATAAACCGCTTTCTCAACAAATATGAAATACACAGAAGAGGAACAATGTTTTAATCTTTGATAATATCTCATGGTCCACATTAAATTTGTTCCTATTTATAAACTTAAATTTAAAGAAAAGTTAATTTAAACCTTATTCTTTACTTTCTTCAGGATTCTAAGCTTCAAGTATCTTTATTCAGTAGAAGATGCACAAGAAGCCAAGTATGGAGTTATTCCTAATATCTCACCACACTTAATTTACCACACAGTTCATATTCTAAAGGAATTATGACAAAAGGTAGATATATAAAAGCATTAACGTGGAAGTATAAATATTCAAAATATTTAAAATTTTAAATATTTGACTACATTTTTAAAAGAATCATATTTTTTCAAATACAAATTTAATTCTGTAGTATGTTTCAGTGTGCATTTAAGTGAAGAGAAAAATTTATGGTAACAGATCAAACTAACAGTCAGTTGCACTGAAACATCTATTTTAAAGTCAGATGATAACCAAGCAACGCTGCTCACTTTAACGGAAGATAAGTGATTGCCAACATTTGCTGATGACACACTTGCGTGTATTCTTCAAATTAACTTTGATTTCAAATGATTCTTTCTTGAAAGTATTGAAATTGTCATGTTACTCAGATAACTTTTTTTTAACATAATTTTAAGCACTTGCCAAAAATTGTGGTTGACTCCCCTCATATATTCTAGAACCATTGTAGAAAATAATGTCTGCCACATAGGATCCCAAAGGAAAGGTTAACATACAGGCAAAAACATTAAAATAACTCTTCTCACCTGTCAAATATATGGAAAGGATATTGTATTGAATAAGCTGTGCATGTAAAGGAACAGAAGAAATGCAAAGTGACTGCCTCCATGCAAGGTGATATTCAGAAAAAGTTCTGATTTATTCACAATTTATCAAGTCATGAAAAGCAACACATCATTTATAAACATAATTTTAAAGCAACTTGAATTATGATACTGGTATTAAAAGCTATCACAATAAATTATTATTACAATTATGCATATACACACAATAATGGTGACCCAATTATATAAACCAGCTCAGACAGCTAAATAGTATGATGTTAGACAACATCTTTCATCTTATAAAATTATATTACATTACTATTGCCTTATTAAAATTATTGTATCTGTTACGTTGACATTAGGTTCATTACTTTTAAACTATTACCATCTGGTTTCTCTAAAATCCTAATTCATTTACGATTGTTGGATTAGTTTGCTTATAACTTATACTTTAAATTTTCCCTCCTTTGAAAGTATATAAACATATAAGATTGTTTAACATTTAATTTTCTCTATTAAATGAATATAATATGTACTCTCCACTGCAGAAAATTTCAGTGCATCTGATGATAAATTTGGTGGCAAAATACAAACACATGCTGCTTATTTCTATTCAAGTTTTTTGGTGATATGTGATGGAGCAGCCTGCTATTTGATCTTCCTTATTTTTAATAATATCTGTTGAAACTGTCATTCACTATTTTCAGACTCATTCCTCACTTGAAACAGCATTGCCTAGGCAATAGATCACTTTGAGAATCTGAAAATGTGATTCATCTTTTACCAAATTAAGAACATTGAAGAGAGATGACTCTATTGATTTTATCTAAATCACAAATGAGCCAAATGAAAATTCTCTCTTACACCACAAAAATTACCACGTTTATTTGATATTATAAAAATCATATTTTCAGACTATATAATTTGGGCATAGTTATGGAAAAGATGCTTGGAAATCTCTTGTGTTTTTAACATAACATAACATATGAAATGATAACAAATTTCCAGAAAAGACCAAGTTTTCACAAGTCTGTAATTCTATTATTTTCATCAAAATATCAATCAGACAAATTATTACAGACTTGCTTTTCAAAGATGATAACTTTCATTATACCATTTTAATATATAATGGTCTCTGAGAACTTTATCCAATTTAAAGTGATGAAATTCTACATCATTCTGGAGATATTATAAACAACATTGTAAAACACAAAAATCAAGGCTATTTTTGAGATCATGGTACTTACAAGAAATTGCTTAATGTGAATAGTGATATTGATTTAACAATGGAAAGGCAGAACAAATAATACTCCAGTAAATCAATATATTTTCTTATCATTTCAAACTTACAAATGCCAAATTTTACTTTTGGCAGACTATCTCATTTTCATTAAGTTTTGGCATTATTTTATTGTCCAATTACAGCCAACAGGTATGTACATTTAGAATGCTTCTATTAATGAGAACCACATACATTTACTGAAATGTCTGTGATCAAATAAAATTTTTACGTTAATCTAAACACATGAAAGATAATTCAAATCTCTATCTCATTTCTTCTATCTACAAAACAATTCACATTAAGAATAACAGTGCTTTTACATTTTCACCATTCTGACTCAAAGTAGTTAACAAAAGTTATGAGAAAACTAGAGGACCATTTCAAATTTATATAAATAAGAGTATAAATGTTCACATTAAAAAAATAGAATTCAAAGCTACTACAATGAACTAATACAGGTTGAACTTTGGTTTTATTTTTAAAATAGTAATTCGAAAGCAAATTTAAGCTCCTCAAAAATAGCTTGATGGGTATGAAGAATTTTAAAACCTCGAAAGATAATAAAGCAGTCCATAGTTTCACCCTGAGCTTTTAATTTTTATTTTTAAATTTTATAAAACATTACCTGCCACCAAATATTGTAAGAGAACAGAGCAGCCCCCCAAAATATACTTGAGAGGAGAAATCAGTATCTGTAAAACATTATAAGGAAGCAAAAACTGCCTCGCTTCTGTTTTCCAGTGAATAAATAACCCTTACCTTGTTTAGCAAAGGAACTGAGTTAGCCTCACTCAGCAGGGTTGATTTGATTTTGTGGTTGCTTCCCTCTTATTCCTTCTCTTCTCTTTTCATAGTGTCTTCCCAGCGGAATCTTCATGCATCTCACTGTGCTCCTCTTCCAGCACCACTTTTAACTCAGACAGGCAGGAATCGGAAACCAAAGGAACTCTCTGATTGGCTTCCATTCCGCGTTTCTGATTAATAAGAAACGTCCCTCATATAAGAAGATATTGCAGCTGATGGCGCTGCAGGGCTCCGGGTTTAAGGACGGGCTGTGCAGATCCCTCTGGCCAGAGCGATTTGCAAGTGAATAAAGTGGGAGGGCTGAGGGAGGATTTGCCAAAGACCCTTATAGGAGAAAATAACCCAGTGTTTTTAGGCTCGGTTAATCAGCCCTGTTTAATCTGTTTGCAGTTGGGAGAGAAAAGGTCACAGCACGTCTGTAACCCATAAATCATCTGCGGAATATGTATATCACGTGGAGCTTGCTGCTGTTCAAGAAGGATTCTGCGAGTACTCCTTACACAATGCCCTGCTCCCCACTTCAAGGCAATGCCAAATTCAAAGTCTAGTAAACGAAAAGGAAAGAACCCTGAATACATTCATCATCAATAACCATGAAATTTCATCAGTATATTTAGCTTATTACATAAATCAGCTTTCAAGAAAAAGGTAATTTTAAAATGTCTAAAAATTGGAGTTGTGGCATGTTCTTTTTCTGTAAAGGGAACAATTTCACATCTTTTGAATTTTCTAGAGCACTCATTGTTTTGCTTAAATACACAGTTGAGAGTGTTTGTACTCCCTGGGTAATGTTCAAAAATATTAGTGATCCTAGCCTCCTCACAAAACAACGTGAGCCCTCTGCCGAGCTCCCTGAGGTGTGCTGCTGGACTCTGAAAGAAGGAAAACCATCGCATCCAGGTAGACCTGTTTCAGAAGGGAAGTCTCTTTATTACCTCTGGAATTGGCACAATAAGAACAATATTGATGAATAGATAAATCCTTCTGAAAAGAACTTTAGTAATAGTCGGATGGAATGCACAGTGGGAGTCTGGATCACTTTATCATAGCTTGTTAAGTCACAGTAAGTAAATAGCTTAAGCGCCAAAAAAATATCAATATCCTACTCGATGCTTCAAAGAAAAACAGATAATAGAAAAAAAATTCTGGTAGTAGTAGTAAAAAAAGTAAAAAAGTTGATCTAGTAAAAAAGTAGCAAAGTTTATCTCATCAATGGAGGGTAGATTATGAAGTCACCTATTTATGACTTGTACCTTATGAAAATGTATGTCTGAAAAACTCACACAAAGTATTGGAAAAGAGTAACTCAACATGTTTCTGGTAAACTGTTCCACCATGAATGTGCAGTGGAGAGACTACAATTAGCATACAGAAATCAGGCAAGAAGGAAATTTTACCATCTTTTTTTTTTTTTTTTTTGTATGAAAATGAAACCAGGTATAAAAAGAAAAGAAAAGAAAAGAAAAGAATAAAAGGAAGAGATATCTGGAGTGTGATATCTAGGTGTTTGGGACAGCTTAATGAATTCTTTATGGACATTGCCTATTTTCTGGAGGGAAAAAAATGTAAAATTCACGAGTACTTTCAGAAATACTTCCAACAGTCTACATGTTACTTTAAATAAAATCGCATTTTAAAGAGAATACTTTGCTAATAGGAAGATAAACTATTGTATGTAAGTTGAGAAAAATGAAGTAAAAAGAATATTTTATCATGGTTTACAGTAAACATTCACAGGTAAAAGCTTTAAATCCCTTATGTTAAGCACTTTTAACTCCCTGCTGAAACATTGCTGTAAGGAAAAGACTATTTTGTGGAAAACCTACAATCCAACAGAGTATTCTGTAACCTAATTTCAAGCTATTTTTACTAATCCTAGAAATATAGGAAGAAAGCAGGTTTGAAAAAAAAAATAGCTGCCTCAGGAGTCTTCTGGCCTCACTCTTACTGGGAATGCCTTGATAAAAGAATATAACTTGGAATTATCCAAGCACGCAGAAAAGAGGTATCAAATCCATAACTACTTTTGTGTTTCAAATGTAATTGGCAGTCTATATCATATTAAGGAGACGTGAGCAAACATTCACTTAGTGCAGGCAGGGCACAAAACAATGAAACAGCTCTGTTGAAGTCTAGTTTGGAAGACTAATATGTTTTAGTAGGGTTGCTTATAGACGCATGGCAAGCTATGGACAGCTACGGCACTGAAGAAGAAAAAAATCTTTTAGAAATGGTGAAATATCTATTTAGGTTTAAAAAGTGCTGTGAAATCGTAAGGTACTCCTCTAAGATCTCTAAATTCAGTGTAAGTCTTGGTGTAAGGGAAGGACCCATCGGTACTTTCTTCCTTTAACTGTCTGCTAATCCTTAAATAGGGGTGATGCTTAATAAGCCTTTTCCCAGTTCCTAACTTGTTAATTTACTGGGCCAAGTCTTATGAAATTCTTCTTTAGTTAATCATGGCTGTAAAAGTTCAAGAGAGCAATGACCATATCATGCCCAAAGGGTAACATTGCCCAGAATCTTGTCCAGCATGTATGAAACGTTCTTTTTTTTTCTCATTTAAATTACTGAAGTTGAAATAAATACCAGACTTTGTAAGCGCCAAGCAAGAATACTGCATCTAAGCTAAGCCACAGCTCAAGACTAACTTTTAACGCTTTAAAAATGCAAATATGTTTGCATAGAAGTGTCATTTACATCATTATTTGTTTTTCTTTTTTTCTTAATTTTTATTTAATTTCACTATACTCTTCAAGAAGAGACATTAATTAGATGTTTATTGGGCAGTCATTACAGTATTTGATTGTGAAGTCTCCTGGTCTCCCAAAAATATAAACAAACAAACAAGAAAAAGGAAAAAAATAAACAACAATAACAACCATGTAGTCATCACTGATCCAAATGGCACACAAAACCCTTTGCATTTTCTTCTGCATACCCTAACTCAGTTACCTTTCCCTTCACTTCTGCATTCTTTAAACTATAATCAAAAGGGAAACACTCACACACATGCTTTGGTTATGATCAGGTTTGCCAGACCCCAACAGGAAGTTTGCACTTAACAGAAACAGGATGAGAATTTTCCATGTTAGTATTTAGTTACCTAAGTAAATTGTTTCTTACTGTCAACTTCATAAATAAATGTTTAAAGATTTTGTTCTTTGTCTTCCATCTTTTTTATTTATTGAAAGTAGATTCTTTTTGCATAAAATATGTCCTGTTTATAATGTCCTTTCCCTTTACTACTCTCAGTTCCTCCCAATTTTCCTACCCTTTGGATCTGCTTTCTCTCATTTGACTTGATATGCTGGTGTCAGTAGTGGAGGAGGGCTTCTCCTTTCTGAGAACTAGGGAAGAGGGAAAGGGAGGGACGAAGGAAGGATGGGACCATCATGAGATGAGGGATGAGGCTATGATCAAAATGTAAAATGAATACATTAAATTTTTTAAAAATTAATATGCTTATCTTATGTTATATATTAGGGTTTTTTTTGTTTGTTTGTTTGTTTTTAAGGGGAACAGGGACTGCCTCTGACATGAACTCAGTGGCTGGCTCTTTGATCACCTCTCCCTGATGGAGGTGCAACCTTACCAGGCCACAGAGGAAGACAATGTAGACAGTCCTGATGAGACCTGATAGGCTTGGGTCAGAGGAAAGGGGAGGAGGACTTCCCTTATAAGTAGATGATGGAGGAGCATGGGAGGAGAAGAGGGAGGTAAGGCAGGATTGGGATGGGACAAAGGAGAGGGCTACATAGAGCTGGGATACAAAGTGAATAAATTGTAATAAACTTAAAATTAAATAAATAAAAAGGAAAAAATATAGAACAAAAGTTAAAATGATTAAATAAAAAAATGAGAAGAAAGAAAGGAGGAAAAGGAAAGGAAAGGAAAGAACAGCCTTCTAATGAATTATAGCCAAATATGGTAATATCTATCTATCTATCTATCTATCTAATATAAATATATGCATATTGCTAATATATATATATATATATTAGTATGTTATCCAGTTATCAAGAAAGGTTTCCACCAGCAGGAGTGGAGGGGGGGAATGCAAGAGACCCACAACCAGACATCATGCAGAGAGAGAGTCTCCAACAAATCCCTTCCCTCAGAGTTCAGGCAATCCCAGGTAAGAGGAGGCAGAGTCTTAGAAAGATTCTAAGAGTCAGAGAGAATGGAGGACACAAGAAGAACAGGGGCCTCTGAATCAACTAAGCAAAGCCCACAGGACACCAAAGCATAAGTACAGCGCCTACAGGAGTCTGCAGCAGGTCTGCTGTTCATATATTATAACTATTAGCATAGCATTTTAATGGGACTTCTGACTGCATATATGAGTGTGCCTCTGACACTTGTGTATGCTCTTGGGACTCTTTTTCTTCCTGTTGCGTTGCTTTGTCCGATTTTGATATGATTGCTTCATCTTATGATGAATTAACCTTTCTTTAATAGTTGGTATTTGAGAAGTTCTATTAAATACAATTAATTACAGAAATATATATTCTGTCTGTGTTTTTTGTTTTTTGTTTTATTTTCTTCTTGGAATGCATGTTATCTATTACTGACAAAGCATGATCACTACATGACAGTTGAAATTAAAATGCTTGGATAGGCAAGATGTCTTAGTGGGTAAAGGCTCTTTTCACTAACCATGACTACCATAGTTTGATCCTCAGTGACCATATGTCCACAAGGTAGAAGTCTTTGATCTTCAACTAGTAACGTGGTGTGTGTGTGTACCCTTGAGCTCACACACCACACACACACACACACACACAAGAAATAAGTAGAAAAACAATAAATAACCCACTATCACAAATAAAAGACACAGATACCTGTTAGATTTTATAATTGCTTGGGCAGGGCAGATATTCCTACTTACCCTGTGTGAATCACCTCACCATCCACTTGCCAGGTCATATCCAATGCCATTCTCACTAACCATCCTGGCTTCTATCCATAATCTTAGAAATACTTGCTTTTATTTTTTATCTGGGCCTTTTCATGCCATTACTGGAGTCTTTTCTCCTCGCCCAAGTCTTTCTTTCTCCACCTAACCATCATGGTATCCTTCTTCCTCCTCTCTTCGCATCTGTCTGTCTTCCATGATTCTCCTCAAAAGCTATGGAACCCTATCCCATTCCTACCCTGCCTACTCCATTCTGCCCTGCCCAGGTATAAACTGATTAACGAACCAATCAGGTATCATTTTTTAGGCAGGTTTACACAAACAAGGATGGGTGTATCTGCTGTGCAGTACCCAGATCTTGGGTGACAGTAATTAGCATTAGACCAACCTCCAACATATATATTTATATGTTTATTTTCATTGAACATGAAAAACTTCAATTAGGAATTTTATAAACAATTCTAAAAATTATAAATTTATAATTTATAAAAATGGGGCAGTCATATCCTTCTCCGTTCTGGGACTACCCAACTTTTAAGTTTCCAGCACTTACCATAGGGTTATGGAAAGCCTGCAGTATTCTTCAGTCTTAGAGCAGCTTTCTATGCTATTACCCCTATCATAGCTCAATATTCAGAATAACTGATGGCTAAGAAGAGATAGAATTTTCTGTTAGTGTGCCTTATTTCCTCCATTGCAATCAAGTTCAGAAATATTCTCAGTGTATGTTCAAGATGTGTATCAAGTTTGAGCTGGTATAATAAAACATGATCATGACACACATTTATTTTCATTCATTATATGTTGGTTCATGCATGAAGAAGTATACACAAAAATAGTTTAAGACTAAAAATAGTGTTCAAGTAGGCAGGAGTATCTGATTTAAATCCTCAGTATTGAACAACAAAAACAACAGCACAGCAACAAATAATAATTAAGAACGTAGTGACATAAAGAACATCTATCTGTGTTCCAACTCAATTTGAGCATTACTTTACCTATTATGTTTCACCCATAAAACATCCCTTCCTTGGTTACCTAAAAGTCATTTCATAAAGAAACTGCAGTTCATTATTAATGCTTCTAACAGAAAAATCAGTATCTGTTTTCCTAGATACAACACTTTCTCATTTACTTTTGACATTTTGCATGTAGAAATTCCTAACTATAAAGAATGAATTAAATTATATGTTTTTATTCAACATTCAGATTGATCTGTGATCTCTTTATTTCAACAGATCTCTTGTATTTCATCAGTAAATTAGAAAATTTTAACAACTTATTTTTTTTAAATTACAATTTATTCCCTTTTTTCCATTTTTGCTTTTTTTAATATTTATTATTATTTTTATTAATTACACTTTATTCATTTTGTACCCCCCATAAGCCCCTCCCTCCTCCCCTCCCGATTCCACCCTTCCTCCCCTTTCTGCATGCATGCCCCTCCCCAAGTCCACTGATAAAGGAGGTCTTCCTCTCCTTCTTTCTGATCTTAGACTATCAGTTCTCATCAGAAGTGGCTGCATTGTCATCTTCTGTGGCCTGGTAAGGTTGCTCCCCCCCTTTTCTAAAAAGTACAGATTTTATCTCACAGCCTCTAAGAAAACCTCCCATGATTGCTTGCAAAAATTGTAGTAAACTGAGAATAAATGTCCATCAAATAAGTTTGTATTTACCCATGTGAGTGTGGTGAAAGGAACCTATTTGTTTTTACCTTTCCCATTTTTTAGAGGATAAAATGATTCTTAGTGGCCCATTATTTTCACTATTGGGTTTAAATTAATTTGTTTTGTTTTTAGATAGTCTCCTTAAATAGTCCAGACTGTCTGAAGTTCATAGCAACTCACTTGTTTCAAGTTCTCAGTTGCTTGTATTAAATGCATGAGCCCCTTTGCTAATTTAAATATATATACATAATTTAATGGCTTTAAGTCTATGTAATATTGCAAGACATTGAATTAAACTGTTGCAAATGTATTTAAAAATACATTTACATATACCTGTGTGTCTTAGCTAAACAGATCCAATCTCCGGTTTAAATACTAAATAAGGTCTTAGGACACACAAGGAATAGCTTCATGCATACAGCACACTCTGAAAAACAGTAACAGACAATAAGACTAGATAGGCTGTGTATCTTTCATTAAGATCCTGAAGATACAATTTTAGAGTGAGAGTGAAAGTAAAAGTGACCCTGAGAATTTCATTTCAAACCAACTAACAGAACAAACTATTGACTCTTGTGTTGTCTGTCTAGTTCAGGTATCAGCATAAGCCAGTCAGCAATGCCAAGTTCAGTGTTCCTTGGAGTCTTAGTCTGGATGATACAAAGGGAATAAATTGCAATAAAATAAATAAATAAATAAATAGATAGATAGATAATATTTTAAAAATTCCATTTTTTTCTGTATTCTTTAATCCTTCAGGACAATGTAATTACCTCTGTTGTCTTTATCTCCCAGGTGCTAATTTCCAGGCTACTCTAATGAACATCCTTTTTATTCTACCTCTTCTGTGTTTGTTGTTGAAAGGTTCATGACGTTCATTGTAACATTACCAGTATCCAAATTATGTAGATGATCTATTCCAGGGCTCAGACAGCAGAGATTTGTAATTTTCAATAAGTCATTCTGCTTAATAATAAGGTTGCAAGCCTTTTCATCCTAGAAGACAGGCCATCTATAATCCTTTAATGGGAAGCTCCCCTATTCTGAGCAATAGGGGAGCGATGGTGCAGGAGGGAGGGTGGGACTGGGAAGAGAGGAAGGAGGGCTCTATAGCTGTGATGCAAATTGAGTTAATTAATATTAAAAACTAAACATATCTGTGTAACATCAAAGATTAAGAGGTGTTGGAGGTTGGTCTGATGTGTGTTACTGGCCCTTTAGACCTAGTTTCACCTCTCTTTGTTGTGTAAACCTGCCTAAGACATATCTGATTGATTAGTTGATTAAACAGCCTACACCTGGGCAGGACAGAATGGGGTGGGCTTGGCTAAGGTTCCCAGCCTTCTGGTTTTCAAGAGAGAATCCTGGAAAACAAACAGATGGGAAGAGAGGAAGAAGAAAGATGCCATGATGGGCTATCCGGGAGAAGAAACCTCATGGGGATGGGGGAAGGAATCCAATAATGGTGTGAAAAGGCTCAGATGAAGAATAAAAGCAAGTATTTAGACTGATACTCCAACCAAGGACCATTCATAGATATAACCTAGAATCCCTGCTCAGATGTAGCCCATGTCAGCTCAGTATCAAAGTGAGTTTCCTAGTAAGGGGAACAAGGGTGTGTCTCTGACATGAACTCAGTGGCTGGCTCTTTGACCACACACACCCCTAAGGGAAGAGCAGTCTTGCCAGGCCACAGAGGAGGACAATGTAACCAGTCCTGTTGAGAACTGATAAGCCAGGGTCAGATGGAATGGAAGAAGTACCTCCCCTATCAGTGGACTTGGAGAGGGGCAGGGAGGAGATCAAGGAGGGAGGGTGGGATTGGGAGGGAATGAAGGAGGGGCCTATAGCTGGAATACAAAGTAAATAAGCTGTAATTAATATAAAAAAATAAAAATTTAATTTAAAAATAGATTATAGATGGAAAGATAGGATGGTTAAAGGAGTATGCCATTGGATGGGGACTGGGCGATGAATGATGAAGTGATTCAGACCATGTATATAGAAATATCTGCCCAGCCCAAGGTAAACAAGGCAAGTATAAAATCAAACAGGTGTCTAAGTCTTGTTATATGTGATAGTGAGTTAAATAACACAACCATGATTATCTTAGGGCTAATAATGAACATTTTATACCCCAACACTCATTTTATTCTTTTATTTACTACAATAAAGAGAAATGTCTAACGGTATAAATATTAGCACATATTACAAGGAAATATGTTATTGTTCAAAACTTTATTTTACAAATTCAGCTATTTGTGTACCACATCTATATGATAATATCAGTTTATTAGTTTCAGATACTAAAAGTGCAGTGCAAATTTAAGACATAATCCTGTTATAATTCTTCAAGCATAACTGGTGTATTATTTTAAATAATATAACTACTAAGAGGTTAAAGAGACCAGAGAAATTAAATCATAAGGTTAGAATTGAAATTCAGATCCCTTAACGCCAGCAAAAGCTGAATACATGTGTTGGCCCGTCAATAGTGCCAGTGTACGGAGTACCACAAACATATACATTCACACACAGAGAAATACATTATAGACATGTGTACTACACACATAAACTCATACGCACAGAAGGACAAACCCTACAAACTTTTCATACCCAAATATGATATTAGCTGCATTGTATATAAATTTAACTCCCCTGAGCCCCACGGTAAACATAACGTTATGCGTGATTTTTTCTTTCCCAACAGGTAAAGAATTAGATCTAGGACAGTAACATGCAGTACCCAAATTACCATTACTAAAGCATAGAAGTGATTGAAATGAGTAATGTGTTATTTCCAGCACATTACATAAAGAATATCAGACTTTATTCTCTAGGTATAAATATTTATTGTGCTTTTTGAACTGTGCTCTTTAGAAAAGTTACAACTGATAATTTAAATAATTCTAAATTTTGTGGCTTGTAAACTGCTTGGTCTCAAGCAGTTATTCTGTGTTTTCCAACCTGTGGTTTTACATAACAGAGAAAGAAATAATGTGAGAAACATCAATTATCATTTTTTTTCTGTGAAATACTGTAAAACTTTTGTTTAGAACAATAAAGTCAAATGTTTTTATTTCCTCCAACATTTAATACTTTTCTGAAAATCATTTTGTCTTTCCCACCTAATAAAAAATTTAAGCCAATGGTTCAATTCCCCCCACAAACATGGTAAAATTATTCTTAAACTGTGGCCCTTTTGTAATCTGAGAAATTGAGTGATTTAAGTGATCAACAGATTCTTGTTTCCTTAAATTTATTTTCCTTGATTTTTCTTCTGGAATTAGCCAATCTTGAAACACTGAGGTCAGAACACAGTTAATGGAGGAATAGACATAGCCAATCCATATTTAGAATAAAAGTTTGTGAACTTTCTGCCCTTCTGCGCTTAACCTTGTTTTGTTATTGGCACATATTTTTTTTTTAATGTAATGCATTGCTGTGGAACTTTCACTTTATTTCTGTATCATGTGTGTGTGAGTATGTGTGTGTGTGCATGCGTGTGTGTAAAACATCATGATTGTTCTTTGTTTCTTTCAATGATGATGAGAACACATGAGGATCCTATAAGAAAATGACATTGACATTACCAAACTCATTCTATGAAGCAACAGTCACCCTGATACCTAAGCCACACGAAGACACAACAAAAAAAGAGAATTTCAGACCTATCTCTCTTATGAACATTGACGCAAAAATACTCAATAAAATACTTGCAAACCAAATCCAAGAAAACATCAAAGATATAATCCACCACGACCAAGTAGGCTTCATCCCAGGCATGCAAGGGTGGTTCAACATACGAAAATTCATCAATGTAATCCACCACATAAAAAAACTGAAGGAGAAAAACCACATGATCATCTCCTTAGATGCTGAAAAAGCATTTGACAAAGTCCAACACCTATTTATGTTTAAAGTCTTGGAGAGATCAGGGATACAAGGCACATACCTAAACATAGTAAAGGCAATATACAGCAAGCCTATAGCCAACATCAAACTGAACAGAGAGAAACTTAAATCAATCCCACTGAAATCAGGGACAAGACAAGGCTGCCCACTCTCTCCCTACCTCTTCAACATAGTACTTGAAGTCTTAGCCAGAGCAATAAAACAACTAAAGGAGATCAAGGGGATACAAATCAGAAAGGAAGAGGTCAAAGTGTCACTATTCGCAGATGATATGATAGTATATATGAGCGACCCAAGAAATTCAACCAGAGAACACCTCCAGCTGATAAACACCTTCAGCAAAGTGGCAGGATACAAAATCAACTCAAAAAAATCAGAAGCCCTTCTGTATACCAAAGACAAAAGGGCTGAGAAAGAAATTAGGGAAACAACACTCTTCACAATAGCCACTAATAACATAAAGTACCTTGGGGTGACACTAACCAAGCAAGTGAAAGACCTGTTTGAGAAAAACTTCAAGTTTCTAGAAAGAAATTGAAGAAGATCTCAGAAGATGGAAAGATCTCCCGTGCTCATGGATTGGTAGGATTAACATTGTGAAAATGGCCATCCTGCCAAAAACAATCTACAGATTCAATGCAATTCCCATCAAAATACCAACTCAATTCTTTACAGACCTTGAAAAAAAAGATTCTCAGCTTCATATGGAGAAACAAAAAACCCAGAATCTCCAAAACAATCCTGTACAACAACATATCATCTGGAGGTATCTCCATCCCCGATCTCAAGTTGTACTACAGAGCAATAGTAATAAAAACTGCATGGTATTGGCATAAAAACAGAAAGGAGGATCAATGGAACCGCATAGAAGACCCAGAAATAAACCCACACACCTATGAATACTCGATTTTTGACAAAGAAGCCAAAACCATTCAATGGAAAAATGACAGCATCTTCAACAAATGGTGCTGGTCCAACTGGATGTCCACATGCAGAAAAATGAAAATGGATCTCTATTTATCACCCTGCACAAAACTAAAGTCCAAGTGGATCAAAGAACTCAACATAAAACCAGATACTCTAAATCTGTCAGAAGAAAAAGTGGGGAACAGCCTAGAAATTATTGGCACAGGAGACAACTTCCTGAACAGAACACCAACAGCACAGGCTCTAAGAGCAACAATCAATAAATGGGACCTCATGAAACTGAGAAGCTTCTGTAAAGCAAAGGACACTGTCATCAAAACAAAACGCCTGCCTACAGATTGGGAAAGAATCTTCACTAACCCTTTATCTGACGGAGGACTAATATCGAGTATATACAAAGAACTAAAGAAGCTGAAGAGCAGCAAACCAAGAAATCAAATTAAAAAATGGGGAACAGAGCTAAACAGAGAATTCTCGACAGAGGAATATCGAATGGCAGAGAAACACTTAAAGAAATGCTCATCCTCATTAGCCATCAGGGAAATGCAAATCAAAACGACCCTGAGATATCACCTTACACCCATCAGAATGGCCAAAATGAAAAACTCAAGGGACAACACATGCTGGAGAGGTTGTGGAGAAAGGGAACCCTCCTCCACTGCTGGTGGGAATGTAAACTGGTACAACCACTCTGGAAATCTATCTGGTGCTTTCTAAGACAATTAGGAATAGTGCTTCCTTAAGACCCAGCTATACCACTGCTAGGTATATACCCAAAGTTTGCTCAAGTACACAAAAGGAATATTTGCTCAACCATGTTTATAGCAGCTTTATTTGTAATAGCCAGAAGCTGGAAATAACCCAGATGTCCATCAACGAAGGAATGGGTACAGAAATTGTGGTATTTTTACACAATGAAATACTACTCAGCAATCAAAAAGGAGGAAATCATGAAATTTGCAGGCAAATGGTGGGATCTAGAAAAGATCATCCTGAGTGAAATATCCCAGAAGGAGAAAGACAAACACGGTATATACTCACTTATATAGACCTATAAGATATGATAAACATAATGAAATCTATACACCTAAAAAAGATAATCAAGAGAGCGGACATGGGGTAAGATTATCAATCCTCGTTTTGAAAGACAGATGGGATGCACATTGAACATTGACAGGAGTCTACTGAGCGCATTTGAAAAACTCTAACTAGCAGTGTTTTCAAAGCAAAGACTCATGACCAAACCTTTGGCAGAGTACAGGGAATCATAAGAAAGAAGGGGAGTTTGTCTGATGAGGAAAGGATAGGAGCTCCACAAGGACCAAATATATCTGGGCACAGGGTCTTTTCTGAGACTGACATGCAACCAAGGACCATGTATGAATGTAACCTAGAACCTCTGCTCAGATGTAGCCTGTGGTAGCTCAGTAACCAATTGGTTTCCCATAGTGAGGGGAACAAGGACTATTTTTAACAGGAACTCAATGACTGGCTCTTTGGTCTCCCCACTCCCCAAGGGAGGAGCAGTCCTGTTAGGCCACAGAGGAGAGCTTTGCAGCCAGTCCTGAAGATACCTGATAAAACAGGATCAGATGAATGGGGAGGAGGTCCCCCCTATCAGTGGACTTGGCAAGGGGCACGGTGGAGATGAGGGAGGGAGGGAGGGACTGGGAGGGAATGAGGGATCAGGACACGGCTGGGATACAGAGTTAATAAAATGTAACTAATAAGAAAAAAATAAAATTCAAAAAAAAGAAATTAAAGAAAGAAAAAAAAAAGAAAAGAAAATGACATTGTTACTACAGCTAATTCGGTATATTGTGTTCTCTACTTATTTGTTTGTTTAAATAATATAATTTTATTAATTCATCGACAGGGTCATATAATATATCCATTTTGTATTTAGTCACCACTCTTTCCCCAAGCTCTTCTCTGAACCATCCCCACATTTGTGCCCTGTTGCATAGTCTCATTGTATAGAACATACTGGCCTCTAACCCACAGATATCCCCATGCTTCTGTCAATAGAGTTGGGAGATTTAAATTTGTTAAATGCTAACAAGCTCAGTTGACTGTCTGGATATACGTAACTAGTAACAAAATTAAAATGTTTACATTTTATTGATTTTAGTATTTGTTTATTTTGATTGACATAATATTTTCATAAAGTTATTTGATATAATGTGCTGTTTTTATTTATGTATGTATTAAATAGTGATCAATTTAGGATACCATCAAAACAGGTAGATTCACATCTTCAATGGACAAAGTCTAAGACTATCTCAAATTTTCTTTCAGTTCCATTAACCTGCTTATGTTACTTTATACTATACTATGTACATTTATGGTTTGTCTCCTGGCCAGGGCTAGCATATGTTCACATCAAATTAAAATACCATGTTATAGATCATTTTCAAATTTGGGATTGCATTAAACAGTGTTCTAGTTTGGTTTTCTTTTCCTGTGATATACACTACGACTAAAAGCAAGTTGGTGAAGGAAAAGGAGTGGTTCAGTTTACACATGTCCAAGTAAAGTCCGCCAGGAGGGAGGGAAGGGTAGAAACCTGAGAGGAAGGCTACTTAGTGGATTGCTCTTGACAGCTCGTGTTCATCTAGCTTTGTTACATCAAATAGATCCCCCAGCTAATTGCTCTTATACAAATTAACAAACAAGAAAATGTCACACGCATTTGATCACAGGCCATTCTGATCTAGATAAGATGACCATTGATTGTGTCAACATGGGAATAAAATTAACCAAGACAAATAGCAATGTTTGTTAGGACTGTGCATGAAATATGAGTTCAGTAACACAATAAAGGGAGGTATTCACAACGCAGAATACTATCATTCTGAATGGACAGAATAGAACCTCAGAAAATTGTTATCCTTTAAACCAAAAGAAGAAATTCAGATTTTATTTGCAGAGTCTCTGCAAAGAACAACAATAAGAACATGCTGTCTTGCTTTGTGGAAATAATATTCAGAAAGAAAAACTCATGGTAGCAATGACATCCATGACCATTAGTTTTGCATTTTATTTCACTCATATTCTTTTACTTTAAACTATATTAAACATCCAAGTCTCTATGTGAGTTAGACTTTTGCAGTAGGGCATAATTATTGATGTTACTGACTTTAAATTTGTTTATGTGTTCACCTCGTCTATTTTGTTTATTTAGAACAACTGAGTCATCAGTTTTTATTTCAAGAATCATTGCAGAAATTTATTTAAAAAGATAATACTTTTAGCCTTTCAACTTTATATATATATAAAGGACCTCCTCCCCTTTCATCTGACCCTGTTTTATCAGGTATCTTCAGGGCTGGCTGCAAAGTCCTCCTCTGTGGCCTAACAGACTGCTCCTCCCCGGCGGGGGGGGGGTGTCAAACAGCCTTCCCTTGAAATCCTGTTAGAAATAGTCCGTGTTCCCCTTACTTTGGAAAACTACTTGGTTACTGAGCTACCATGGGCCACATCCGAGCAGAAGTTCTAGGCCATTTACTTTTAATATATTGCTGTTATAGCTGTTATAGCTGTTATAGCTGTTATAGCTGCTTTTGAAACTTCTTCATTGCTCTTCAATTTCCTGGGCCATTTGTTCCTTTGTTTCTCCTTTCTTGGCATCCTTTGTATTTGCTATTTTTATCATTTTCTTTTCTCACTTGTATTAGATTTTTTATTTTTTGTTATGGTTCATATTACAAATTTTGTGAATGGTTTTATTATTATTATTATTATTATTATTATTATTACAGTTTATTGGATTTGTATCCCAGATGTGCCCCCCTTTTCTTCTCCCTATCCCACCCTTCCTACCTCTTCTACCCCTATTATCCTCCCCTAGTCCACTGATAGGGGAGGTCCTCTTCCCATTCTATCTGACCCCAGTCTATCAGATCTCATCAGGGCTGGTTGCATTGTTTTCTTTATAGAATGAACAAATACTTTAGTATATCTTGAAAAAGAATGTACATTTACATTTTTATAGATAATAAAATAGATTGCATAATATATTAAACAGGGCCAAAGTAATTATAATAGAAGTATCCATTAGATACTATATTTTAGTCTATATCTGAAACTTCGTATACACTGTTATAATACAATGTATATGTATATTGTATGTAAATATATTAGATTTAAATTAAAATCTTATACATGTATTAAATAAATTTTATATATTAATCATAACTAATTTCTACCTCCAACTCCTTCTAATATGTTTACTATATATAATATAGGTAAATGCATATGTCATATAATTTAGTAAATGTACACATTTTATATTGATAAACATATATTAAATGTATAGATGTTGATTCAAAATATATTTCTACAGTAATAAAACATATTCAATATATGTTTTATATATGTGTGTGTATATGTATAGACCTATAGACAAATACAGATAGAGAGATAGATAGATAGTTTTTATTGAAAGAATACTTCCAGTTTGTTATCTTAGAGAATTATTTTTCAATATGCTCAAATATTCTTATTTTATACCATACATTGTGCTGAGCACATTTTTAAGAATTTAGACCATGTATGAAGAATGCTGATAAGCGTCTTGTTAATTTTCACCGATCTCTTGACCCTGTCAAGACTTGAATTTAAGGTCTTTAGAGCAAATAATTTCTGCTAGTTCTTTTTCTTAATGACTTCTAATAACTCAGTTCAAAATTTAAAATCTTAAAACAAATTAAAATCTTTGCCATTTTTCAGTTAGATATATGTCCACACAACAAAATATGTTTTGTGCCATCCAATCTAGAAAATGTGACTGTCAATTCATATTGAATATATGCTCTTTGTCACACCAAATTTTGCCTTCAAAAGAATAAATGTGGAGAAAGGGGAACACTCCTCCATTGTTGGTGGGATTGTAAACTTTCACAGCCACTTTGGAAATAAATCTGGAGCTTTCTCAGACAATTAGGAATAGTGAGAACCAGCTATATCACTCCTAGGCATATATCCAAAGATGCTCATGTATACAACAAAGACATTTGCTCAACTATGTTTGTAGCATGTTTATTCATAATAGCCAGAACCTGGAAACAACCCACATGTGCCTCAGTTGAGGAATGAATACAGAAATTGTGGTACATTTACACAATGGAATACTACTCAGCAATTAAAAACAAGAAAATCATTAAATTTGTACAGAAATAGTGGGAACTAGAAAAGATCATCCTGAGTGAGGTATCCCAGAAGCAGGAAGACATGCATGGTATGTAATCACTTATAAGTGAATATTGGACATATAAGATGATCAATTCTCACTCAGAAAGACAAATGGGATGGACATTGGAAGAGGGAGAAAACAGGACTAGAGCCTACCACAAAGAGCCTCTGAAAGACTCTATCCTGCAGTGTATCAAAAGCAGATGCTGAGATGCATAACCAAACTTTGGGCAGAGTGCAGGAAATCTTAAGAAAGAAGGGGAGATAAAAAGACCCATACAGGACAGGATCTCCACAAGGAAAGAAAAAGAAATTTGGGCACAGGGATCTTTTCTGAAACTGATACTCCAACCAAGGACCATTCTTGGAGATAACCTAGAACACCTGCACAGATGTAGCCCGTGGCAGCTCAGTGTCCAAGTGGGTTCCCTACTTTGACTGTCTCTGACATGAATTCTGCTTTTTGATCACCTCTCCCTCAGGATGATGCAGCCTTAGTATGCTACAGAGGAAAACTGTGCAGTCACCCCTGATGAGACCTGATAGAGTAGGATAGATGGAAGGGGGGAGGACCTTCCCTTTCAGTGGACTGGGGGAGGAACACTTTGTAACAGGGATACAAAGTGAATAAACTGTAATTAATACAAAATAGAAGAACAAGGTACACCCTGTGGGACTTGTTGAGATATAAGAATTAATTACATGATTCCTCTGCTTTATCCAACACAAGAATAGATAATAAAACATTGAACAGCCAAAAAAAAAAAAAAAAATGCTCAGAACCATGTGAGACCTGTAAGGGGAGAGAGCTATCTCTGACATGGATTCTGTTGCCTGATTTTTGATCATTTCCGCCTGGCAAGGCTGCCTGGCCAGAGCACAGGGGAAGAGGATGAGCTCAGTTCTTATGTGACTTGATGTGCCAATGTGGGTTTGGTGGTGGGGAGGCGTTCCCTTTTCTGAAAAACGAAAATAGAGGGAAGAGGGAGGAAGAGTTGTCCAGGAGGAGAGAAGGGAAGCGGCTATGATAAGGATGTAAAGTGAAAAAAAAAAAAAGAAAAGAAAGAAATATAGAAAGAAATAAACACATCCCATTTAATCCCATTTAACTATTAAATATCCCTTGTTCAAACAGTCTATTTTCCTCATGTCTTGTATCTTCAACCTGCCTACTCCGTTTCTTTGGATTCCAAATTGTGTTGCATCTAAGCCATAGAGTTTTTCTGTATATCTTTAGGAAATAATACACAGGCAAAAAAAAAAATAAGACAATGTGTGGAGTTTAGTTTTTGTTCTTACCAGAACTTTAAAGTAAATGGTAAATCACCATCTACTCAGTGAATAGTCAGAATATAACAATGTTATTTGGTAGGTTTGTATACACAGACACATGACTATAAATATCCACAAACACACAAACACAAACATATAGACAGGTATGCACACATACATACACACACTCACACAGACTCACAAATAACCACACACATACACACACAAATATACTTACATAGTAAGTAAACATCGGAGAATGTATAATATCACAAAACTGAGGATGAGAAAGACTGGACTTGGCATTGTCTTTTGAAACTATGTAGCCCATCCTCAGTGTTACCCTTACAAAATCACCTTTCTTAATCTTTCCCCAAACAATTCTACCAACATGGGTTAAGCATTCAAATATTTAGCTTATGGGGCAGTTCTCATTCAAATAGCCACATCTTTAGCATCCTATTATTTCTATTCTTTAAGGCTAGCTTATGTGATTTCTTATGCTAGGAACTTTTCTTTGCTTTTCATAAGGTTGAGGCTGAGTCATTTGCTCTAACTTTAATGTAACTAAATATGTCACTTTATGTTTTACTTCATTATTTCACTTCCCTATTCATTTAAATCTCTCCCTTTGTAACTTTTCACCACTGGAATTATCTCATGAAAAAAACAAATATTCAGTCCCTAAGATTTAGCTCAATTGCCACATTCTGTCCACTTATTCTCCTTAATCAAGAAAAATATAAACATCTACTTGTTTTCCAAGAAACAATTTTTGCATAATTCTGTTAGTAATTTAAAATGTACTACATTGTTTTTAAAGGTGTGGTCTCTTCACTGTCATACTTGTCTCCTCTACTATTATAGAGATGACATAGAATGATTTATATTAACTTAGTAGAAAGTAAATTAGTATATGAAAAAATTATCACACTTTTGATAATCATTATGAGATATTTAATGCCTTAAATGAAGTAATGCTGATTATCATAACACCTTCCAATGACTGCAATATTGAAAAGTACAAAATCAAGCAACAGCAACAACTAATTTTAAACAGTTCCAATAATAGCTACTCTGTTTATGCATAAGAATTCTTGTTTGACTACTCCTGAATTCATAATAGAAATTGATTTTCTGCAGTCCATATTCTTTCCACTGAAACAAACTGCTAGTGTCTATCAGTATGGTAGCAGAGTAATTTATTTAAATTGTGAAGATGACATTTTAAGATATTAAGATATAAGGAAACTATTAAGTAGATATAATAAATTGTTATGTAGATGTAATAAACATAGACAAAAAGAAAACAGACAGTCATCAAAATAAGTTAGAGTGTACTATTGTACACGAGGACTCAGTTTGCCCAGTTTTCACCCACCCCTCTTTGTCAAGCAAGTTCTCTTATATAACTCTTACTCTCTCTCACACTAATTAGTACATCTTACACTATTATTGTTGCACACATTAAGTTTATTCTGTCTTGTTTTTAAGTATACGGATTTAGGTCTGACTGTTTGGTGCTAAATAATGTGTCATGTGGCTCAACCCTAAGAGAAACAGAAGATACCACTCTCAGTAGACATTACTCACAGGTCTCTCATCAATGAGGGGTGGGGCCTTGTGAAATTTCCCACTTACGCTGGCATGTCAACCATTATGCTGCTCTTGTTTAGGCAGTCATATCTTTGAGATTTCACCAAATTGGCTTCCTGATGTATTTAGAAGACACTCTCTTGGAGAAGATGTTCTGCTCTTATAACTCTTAAAAGCATTCATCTTTTTCTTCCACTGTGTGGTCTCTACAAACAGTACAGTCTGCAGAGATTCTATCTTTGTAAGGCAAGAATGAAGTCTGGTGCAGTATGACTCAGTAGCTGGTGTTGGTTAAAACTGCAAAGAGTCAGGCACGAGGTAGTTTATTTCAGACATATTTAAGTACAGCACAATTTGTAAAAAATGTATTCCAGTGGTAACTAACTGAATCCCATGTGTACAACAAAGCTTAATTAAGTGATTACATTAAAATTCTTTGTAAAGAACATGTGACATATTTCATAAATTTGGTTTCTAAAGACTGACTAAATTACAATGTTCAAGATAAGGTTGTGGGCAGAATTACTGAGATAAGCATGAGATTTTGGAGTTCCAGGTGTTGCCTGGCATATACAAATAATGCAAAGGTCCCCAGACTATTAACCACAGTCTCTCCTAGCCTCCTAGGTAGAAAATGGGGTGTATATTTCTTCCTTGGAAAACACAACTCTGAAGGTTTACTGTTCCGCTGTTCCTTAGTGCTTATCTGTGAGCACAAGTAACCCATGTTTCCTACATACTATAATGCTCCCTTTACTGTGCAAGGCATAGATGCCCTCTTGTATAGTGAGCCTTTGTACAATTAGCTAGCTGTGAGTTACCCCTAACATAAAATACTACTCACTATTGTACCATTGGGGATATCTTATGTTTTTGGTCATTGCTGTGGGTTCTAGGGCTTAACAATTGGAATTGTCTTACTAATTTTTTTAAGAATGGCAGCCAGGCTGCAGAGGAGGAGAATGCAACCAGTCCTGTTGAGACCTGAAAAGCTAGAGTCAGATGGAAGGGGAGGAGGACCTCTCCTATATGCGAACCAGAGAGGGGCTTGGGAGAAGATGAGGGAGGGAGGATGGGATTGGGAGGGAATGAAGGAGGAGGTTACAGCTGGGATACAAAGTGAATAAATAAAATTAATATAAAAAGAATGGCAGCCATATTTAAAGGACTAGCATAATACTCTGAAAATATTATAACAACAATGTAGTCTAAGTTGTTCAGAAGTAAGAGGTACCTATGTAAAATGTATTTGCATAAAATCATGTTTATGGCTGGAAGGGATGGCTTAGTCCGTAGAGAACTTATTCCACAAGTCTGAGGACATGACTCTGGATCCCCTGAACCAATGTAAAATGCCAAGCAGAGAAGTACACATCTGTAATGTCAGCTTAAGAGAGATAGAGACAGGATGCTTCTTGAAAATCATTTACAGGCAAGCCTACCCAAAGCAGTGAGCTTCAAGTTCATGCATGGGTCATATCTCTCTTGGAAAATAATGTATAGAACGATTTAGGAAGACAACTGATATTTTTCTCTGGCATTTTCTTGTATGCAAACACATATAAAGTACATATACCAACCTCAAACATACCATCACCACCACGAACTTAAACTCAATTAAATGTTATCTTTTATGAATTTTTAAAACCATAAACTGATTCTTGAAACAAATGACATAGTCTTTATAAACACAAAAATGATTTTAATCTAAGTTTTCCTTAAAAGTCAAGTGCCGATGATTATACATAGATATATAAAGAAATTATTTAGTTTGAATGTCAATTTATGATATCTAGAAAATGCCGTTTTTCATTTTTCTTTAATCGAAAAGCATGGAAAGCACCTGTGGCAATGTACTTAATTAGGTAGCGTACAGTGAGACAAATGGGCAGAATAACATATCTTCTATCTACCGTGGAAACAGGCGAGACTTCTCATTTGACAACAGAATTAAGTTTCTGTTTCAAGCAGGCTTTATCAATCACACAGTTGTTAAGTCGTTAAGTCTAAATGGTTTCTGATTTTCAGCACCCTGAGACTTCAGACATTTTTTTACTACCCCTGATTAAGCTGAAGGAGCAGATAGACAGTCTGGCAGTGGTTATCTACATTTCACCTACCAGACACACAGAAGCTGGGCTTCTGTCAAATTGGCCTTTAAAGTAATTGACACTGTATCAATTTTCTTTGCCAAGATGTGTCATTCACTTTCTCTTTCCCTGCACTCCCCCCTTTCTCATAGTTTTCTATCCCTTGGCTCCACTTTTTCTATTGTTACTTCTGTGCCTTTTCACTTGAACTGACTCCTAGTTTGAAAAACATTATTAGTAACTAACATGCAGTTATGAAATCATTGCATCTATTGTGGTGATTTAATTTTTCATAAAAGATTTAAGAGAATATTTTCCAATTCCTTAGATATGGCATTGCTTTTATATAAGTTAAAATATGAACAAAATTATATTACACAAATATCAATAATATATATGTGCCAAGAAAGCAAAATTGTTCTTATATTACCAAAAAGCTTGGTCTAGATAAAATCCCACAGAATCCAATTTTAAGGAAACACAAAGAAAAAGAAT
Source organism: Psammomys obesus (assembly GCF_907164565.1). Classification (NCBI taxonomy): domain Eukaryota; kingdom Metazoa; phylum Chordata; class Mammalia; order Rodentia; family Muridae; genus Psammomys; species Psammomys obesus. The sequence goes on along the minus strand of NW_026594428.1, from coordinate 1,555,814 downwards.
GCAAATGTTGCTACATATGTAAAATGTCACATTGACTCTACTTATTCCCCAGTATCTTCTCTACAGTACAAGCAGATTATTCTATTCATCTGCCTATCTGTGTCTTCTCTGCCTCCTGAAAACAAAACATAGAATTAAACTATTCCTATTTAAAATTAATTCAGAACATGGGTCAGATTCATTTTTGTATGAAGACATTTGGAGAAGAGAACAATGAGTTATTACAACCTCATTATAATGTATACATCCTTGCTTTTATTCTTTAGATGAGAAGACTATGATTGAAGCCAATGGACTCATACTTGTTTGTCAAGAACTATACCACTGATTATACTTACAACTCTCTCTCTCTTCTTTCTATTTTGAGACAGATTGTTTCTCAAGTGCCAGTATTACAGTTATACAACATTAAATGTCTCTCTTTGCAACAAGGAAGAAATTTGATTGCAAGTACCTTTTATAAGTCATCTTAAGTGTGGGTGTCAGAATAGGAGTCAAGAAAGAAAAGCATCCTGTTTAGGTTGCTCATTCATGTTACCTCTTTAAATACTTAGAAAATATGCACATACTAGAATTTTATAATCTAGGAAAACATGTATTTCAAAACATGTTGCTCAAAAAACTGTAGGACATAATCTCAGTCATCTATATCAGGTCTTTCTTCAGTTGCTGACCAACGTTGGTGTTTGCCTTTAATTCCCAGTCATTTCCACAGCATTTTTATTATAATGAGTTAGGGTGAGGGTTATGGTTAGGGTTAGGGTATAGCAATGTATGTTCAAAGAGAACCCTCAGGTCAGCAAGACAAGGACTGCACATTACAAAGGCAAATACTCAATATGAATTGTACACATCCAAGTATGAAAGGCTAGGAAATACATAGAAAACCTAACATTCTACAGCCAAATGGCATTTCTTAGCTTCTCAATGTCTTCAGTGTTTATTGAGGTATGCCTTAACATTAATGTTGTGCAGCAACCAGAATTCCAACACCACAAATGATTGTTACTTTTGGCTTCCTTGTAGTTTAGGGAAAGCTTAGACATTATTTAGGCAAATATTAGGATCAAATAACAATCTAACCCACAAGACTATGATATTTATTTATTTTCTTATTTATTTATTTATTCATTCATTCATTCTTTTATTATTTTTTTACACTTTATTCACTTTGTATCCCCCCATAAGCCCCTCCCTCCTCCCCTGCCGACCCCACTCTCCCTCTCTTTCCTTCATGCATGCCCCTCCTTTTAAAAGCAAAGTAAAGAAGTATCTATGGTAATCTGTAAAATTTCAAGCTTTGCCAAAAAAAATGCAAACAAGTTATGTTATGTTTAGGAGAAAACCAAATTGAGACTATGCACCCCAATGTTCACTTGAGGTTCATCTTATTTTGAGGAGAGATATTAATTACATGAGAACCCTTCCTTGTAGACATAACGTCTACATAAAGACTTGTAATTAGGAAGAACAGATTTAATTTTTCTGTGCATGTTTGTTTTTCTGGCTAACAAAACTTCTTCCAGTATTCCCACAATAGATTTTGGTAACATCTGGATAGTATTTTTGGTCAAAGTATTCATTATATACACAGTGAGAAAATATGCTTAGGCTAAGAGAAATTTTAAAAATACTTACATGTGCCTTGGCCCAAGTGTTTCACAGGAAGGGATGATTTGTTGTTGATTCATGTATGACACAGGAGTCAGTGAGAGCTCACACAGTTGAAGTGCTTTTCTGCAAAGCAGTGTAGGCTTTTCTTTTGCCTTTCATATTCTCAGAAATTTTATTTTTTATTTATAACAAAATTTTCACTTTGTATCCCCACTGTAGCCTTCTCCCTGTCTCCTGCTAGTTACACCCTCCCTCCCTCTTCTCTCCCAAAGCACTTTCACTTGCTCCCTGATAGAGGAGGACCTCCTCCCACTGTATCTGACTCTAGCCTATCAGGGCTCATTAGGGCTGGCTGCATCATCTGCCTCTGTGGCCTGGCAAAGCTGTACCCCTTACCCCACAGGGAGGTTATCAAAGAGCAAGCCACTGGGTTCATGTCAGAGACAGCCCCTGCCCAGCTTACTAGGGAACTCACTTGGAAACTGAGCAGCTTATGGGTTTCCCCTGAGCAGGGAGTTGAGGTGCTCTCGGATCCAGCCCTTGGTTGGAGTATCTGTCTCTTCAGCACACCTGGGCCCAGGTTTTGGCTCTGTTTGTCTCCTTGTGCTGTTCCTATCGCCTCCAGGTCTTTTTATCTCCTCTTCTTCCATAAGGATTTTGGCACTCCGTCCAAAGTATGCTATGAGTCTCAGTATATCCTTTGATACCCTGGTGGGTAGAGTCTTTCAGAGGTCTTGTGTGGAAGTCTCATGTCTGTTCCTTGTCTTCACCTACTTCTGATGTCTATCCTGTTACCTCTTCTGAGTGACATTTCAACTTCTTCCCTGGGGTCCTCCTTGTTGTTAAGCTTCTTTAGGATTTAGATTTTGGTATGTTCTTCCTATATTGTATGGTTACTATTCACTTAAATGTGTGTATATGCCCTATGTGCCTTTCTGCTTCTGGGTTACCTCTCTCAGCATGATCTTTCTAGTTCTCACCATTTGCCTACAAATTTCATTAATTCTCTCTTTTTTTTAATTGCTGGGAATATCCCATTATGTAAATATACCATGCTTGCTATATAAATTCCTCCATTGAGGGACATCTAGGTTGTTTTCATATTCTGCTTATTATGAATAAAGTTGATATGAACATAGTTGAGCAAATGTGCTTATTGAATGGTGTGGCAACTTTTGGGTACACACAGGACTCTTCCCAATTCTCTGAGAAAGTCCCAGATTGATTTCCAAAGTGGTTGTAAAAGGTTATATTCCTATCATCAATGGAGGAGAGTTACTCTTTCTCCACAACCTCTCCAGTGTGCTTCATCCCTTGAGTTTTTAATCTTAGCCATTCTGATGGGTGTGAAGTGAAATCTAAGGGTCTTTTTGATTTGTACTTCCTGAATGACTAAGGATATTGAGACATTCTTCAAATGCTTTTCTGCAATTCAATATTTCTCTGTTGAGAATTCTCTGTTTAGCTCTGTACCCCATATTTTAATTGGATTACTTGGTTAGTTGGTGATTAACTTCTTGAGTTCTTTATATATTCTGGATATTGGCCTTCTGGCAGATGTAGGGTTGGTGAAGACCTTTTCCCAGTCTATAGGCTGTCGTTTTGTTCTGATGACAGTGTCTGTTGTTTTACAGAAGATTCTAAGTTTCATGAGTTCCCATTTATTAATTGTTGGTCTTAGAGCCTGTGCTGTTGGTATTCTATTCAGGAAGTTGTCTCCTGTGCCAATGAGGTCAAGGCTCTTCCCCACTTTTTCTTCTAATTGATATAGTGTGACTGGTTTTATGTTGAAGTCTTTAACCACTTGCACTTATGTGCAGAGTGATAAATTTGGGTCTATTTGCATTATCCAAAAGGTAGACATCCAGTTAGACCAGCACCATTTTTTTTTTGAAGATGCTATCATTTTTTATTGGCTTCTCTGTGAAAACTTAAGTTTCTGTAGGTATGTGGGTTTATTTACAGGTCTTCACTTCGATTCCATTGACCACCAGTCTGTTTCTATGCCAACACCAGGCAGTTTTTATTACTATTGCTCTGCAGCACAGCTTGAGATCAGGGAAGGAGATAGCTCCACAAGATCTGTTGTACAGGATCATTTGGCATTTCTGAGTTTTTTGTCTTTTGTTTTTCCTTATGAAGTTGAGAATTGTTCTTTCTAGGTCTGTAAGAATTGTGTTGGAATTTTGAGGGGAATTGCACTGAATCTCTAGATTGCTTTTGGCAGGATGGCCATTTTCATTATGTTAATTCTCCCGATCCATGAACATTGGAGATCTTTCCATCTTCTGATCTCTTCTTTAATTTCTTTCTTCAGAGACTTGATTTTCTTTTTTTAGAATAGGTTTTTCACTTCCTTTGTTAGAGGCACAGCAAGGTACTTTATATCATTAGTGGCTATTAATATTAATTTGTTGATTTTCTCAAAGAACCAGTTCTTGGTTTCATTGATTCTTTGAGTTGTTTTATTTGTTTCTAATTGATTGATTTCAGCCCTGAGTTTGATTATTTCTGGCCATCTACTCCTCTTGGGTACGTCTGCTTCTTTATTTCCAGGGTTTTCAGGTGAGCCTTTAAGTTGCTTGTATGAGATGTTTCAAATTTCTTCTTGAAGGCACTTAGTACTATGAATTTTCCTCTTAGCACTGTTTTCTTTGTGTCCCATAAGTTTGGGTATGTTGTATCTTCATTTTCATTGAATTCTAGAAATTCTTTGATTTCTTTTGATATTTTTTCTTTAACCCAGCTGTCATTTAGTAGTGAGTTGTTCAGTTTCTATGTGTATGTAGGTTTTTTGCTCTTTCTGTTGTTGAGGTCCAGCTTTAGTCCATGCTGGTCAGACGGGATTCATGGGATTATTTCAGTCTTCTTGTATATTTTGAGGCTTGCTTTGTGACCAAATATATGGTCTATTTTGGAGAAGCTTCCATGAGATGCTGAAAAGAAGGTATATTCTTTTTTTTTTTTCCTAGTGTTTTCAGGTGTCCCTTTAAGTTGCTTGTATGAGATGCTTCGAATTTCTTTATGAATGCACTTAGTGCTATGAACTTTCCTCTTGGCACTGCTTTTAAGTTAGGGTAATTTGTACATTCATTTTATTTTCATTAAGTTCTAAGAAGTCCTTAATTTCTTCCCTGACCCAGTTGTCATTGAGTAGAGAGTTGTGCAGTTTCCATATGTGTATAGGTTTTTTGTTATTTCTGTTGCTGTTGAGGAATAGATTTAGACCAGCGTGGTCTGATATGATAAAGGGTATATTTCAATCTTTCTGTACTGTTAAGGCTTGCTTTGTGCCTGAATGTATGATCAGTTTTGGAGAAGGTTCCATGATGTGCTGAGAAGAAGGTATAATCTTTTGTCTTTGGGTGAAAGGTCCTGTAGACATTTATTAGGTCCATTTGTTTTAAGACCTCTGCAAGTATCATTATTACTCTGTTTAGTTTCTGTGTCAGTGATCTGTCTTTTGGTGATAGCTGAATGTTGAAGTCTTCCACTATTAAGGTATTAGAATCAGTGTATCATTTAAGCTTTAATAATGTTTCTTTGACAAATGCTGGAGACCATGTGTTTAGTGGATAGATGTTCACAGTTGTGATGATCTCCTGGTGGATTTTTCCTTTGATGAGAATGAAGTGTCCCTTTCCATCACTTTTGATTAATTTTGGTTGAAAGTCTATTTTATTGGATATTAAGGTGGCTACTCATTTGCCTCTTGTGTCTGTCTGCATGGAAAACCTTTTTCCAGCCCTTTACTCTAAGACAGAGTCTACATCTGTTGTAGACGTGTGTTTCTTTAATGCAGCAGAATGTTGGATCCTCTTTCCATAACTAATCTTTTAGTCTGTGTCTTTTTATTGGAAAGTTGAAACCATTGATGTTAATAGATATTAGTGACCAAAGATTGGTAGTTCCTTTTATTGTAGAGATGGTGGTGATTCTGTGTTTGTTATCTTTTGTTTATTTGATGTGATGGTGTCTTTATCCTGTATTGTCTTTGGTGTAGTTCTCATTGTGTTGTTTTCCTTCTAGTATCTTCTGTATGGCTAGATTGACACACACACACACACACATATTGTTTAAATTTAGTTATGTCATGGAATATTTTGTTTCATCCATCTATGTTGATTGACAGTTTTACTGAACATAGTACTCTGTGTTGGTATCTGTGATCTCTAAGCTTCTGCATGATATCTATCCATACCCTTCTTGCTTTCATTGTCTCTGTTGGAAAGTCTGGTGTGATTCTGATAGGTCTACCTTTATATGTTACTTGGCCTTTTCCCCTTTTCATATTTTTCTTTGTTATGTAGATTTACCGTTTTGATTATTTTGTGGCCACTGCAACCAGAAAGAAGTCCACAATATTTGATTGTGGTCTCCCAAGTTTGGAACCTGGAGCCTCTAGTACCCAGAAGTTGTCCACAAGACTGTGAGAGTGTCCACCCAGGTTTGGAGTCTCACCCTCAGTACAGGAAGATATTGACTCCACAGGCAGTGAGAGTGAGCCCGCAAGGTCTGAGGCCCTAAGCACTGGTCTCAGGAAGATATCCACAGAAATTGGGTTTCGATGTGGGTAGCCTAAGGCTGCAGGGTCAGAACTCCAGTCACTGCTGCTGCCTGTCCCAGGAAGGTATCCACAGATGGTTGGTTTGGGTGGGTGGATGTTCTAAGGTTGCAATGTAGGAGCCCTGAATGTGAGTTGCCTGTCTGAGAAAGGTATCCACAAATGTTGGGTTCAGGTGTGTGGTGTAGGGAAGAAGTGGTGCTGGCAGGGAGCCTGGGAATTTTTCCTGGAATTAGCTAGTGGCCCGAAGATGGACCTTGGAGTATTTCAGTGGATTCTCCTCTCACCTGAGAAAAGCAGACATAGGGTGTTTTGGGTCCACCAAAAACCAGTCACCCTGCTCTCACTGCTGAGCCGCTGTTCATATACCCAGAGTGATTGGCGGCGCAGCCATTTTGGGTGCTCCATATATGTAATTTTATTTGTTGCTGATTATAAATATATATATTTATTATAATTATAATTATAATAATTATTATATATTATAATATATATTATAAATAAATATATATATTAATCAGCAACAAATAAAATGTTCTGTTTATTCCATACCATAGCCAGAAAATCAAAATATATGTGGAAATTTCAGTGAAGATAGATAAAAAAATAATTAAAAAATAAAAATTTGCTCTGTGAACATAAGCATATCTATTGTACTAAAGTCATATGAAGAAAAATATTCTTTACCTCTTCAGTTAAGAAGTACTAACCAACTGAAATAACAAATTAAGGAAAGGAAACCTTAATCCACAGCAATTGAAAAACATTACAAATAAAATTAAAGTCACAGAATCTACTGATAATATTAAAAGATATGTGAATATTCCTTATGCTTATGTGATTTATAGATTTTACAAAACCTAACCAGTGCTCTGTACTTATTTTCTTTAAGTAAAGTGAGTATTTAAGAACCATGTAATCCAGTGTTAGAATTACAATATATTGTATAATGATTGATTGATAGGCTAAGCATATACTTATCATTCACAGTGATAAGATTAAACATGAAACCTAGTGGTTCCATTTGGTGAAATACATCTTTGGTTCAATGGTGAATAATTATGTCAAATTAGGTAAGATAATATTTTATAATATATTTCAAATTAAGTATAATGAAAATAACAGTGCATGGATGAATAATTGACAGGACCTTGATATATGTAATAATTTCCTACAGAATCACTTGAATATTCTATAGCATAGTGTTTCTTCTCCTCCTGAGATATACACAAAGCAGATTACATTGAATCCCTTTGTATTATAATTTCATATCACCAATCAATGAGGAGTTACTGTAATGAGATTTGAGGTGGAAAAGGAAAAGAAAAGCTTATAATCTGGATAAATCCAGGGCAGAAACAACTGCAGAACTTTTCATTATTCTTTTGAGAACGTTCATTTACAGTATCCAATTAGGTTTTTGTGCCAGCTTTCTTGCTCTACAAATAGCATCTCTTTTGAACTTGGTGATTGTTTTCCTGACCTGAGTAGCACTAACATTTTCATCTTTAAAATAAACTTTAGATATTATATTAGTTTCTACAACCAGATAAAAGCTAGTAATTTCTATATCCTTGCCCAAATTTTGGCTCAGTAACTAAATATTAGAAATACCTATTTTATTCTTCTCATTTCCTAAGAATTAAAACTGTGTATCATTATAACAGCAAATACTATTTTTATTTTGTTACATTTGGTGAACACATATTTTATGTTATTATTTGAAATGGTTTGAAATCTGAAGTCATAAAAATTAATCAAAACTTTCCAGTTCTTGAGAGGTTAAAGTCTAGTGATGCTTAAATATTAAGCATGTGAGGACTGGGGAGACATTTTGTGCTTTGGAAGACAATGATAACACATACTGAGATAAATATGTGTAGAAAAAGGAAACATGTATCAGCTTGGCATTTATGCTATCATAGGCCAGTGGATATAAGCTTTTTTAATAGAGTGATCTGGATATTCACTGAGCCATCATTTTCTTAATACCATTATTAATTAGCATGGACTCTGGAATGCCGTCTATGATCTTTTCTTCTGGCTGATTTTGATGCACTCATAATTCTTTGTATATAAATAACTGGAAGTTAGAAATAGAGATTCAGTGCAGATTTGCTTTAGAAATCCAAATATATTTGCATACATTTGTTGACTGCTTCTTCTGTATGTCCTTGTTTTCTTTTTTTCTTTTCAATGACTACACTATATTTGGGATTCAAAATGATTTTTCAGCTTTTACTGCCACCTCTGCTTTCATCAATAAAACAGCAAATTACTCACTTAATAAAAAGGGTTGAGTTAGATAATGCCTCTGAGTGAAATCATATCTGTTGTCTGCTCATGGTACATCCAATAAAACTTACTTTTCTCCTCAAGCCTGAAGCACATTATTTGTTTCTTCCTGTGTTTGTGTTTGTAATTCTTTTTTCTTCTTTTTTATATTTACTATTACTATTGCTATTATTATTATTTTACAGTTTATTTACTTTGTATCCTGGTTGTAGCACCCTCCCTCATCTCCTCCCATTCCCACCCTCTCTTGTTCTCTTCATCCCCTATACTTCTTCCCTAGTCCACTGCTAGGGGAAGTGCTCCTCCCCCACTCTATGACTCTAGCCTATTAGTTTCCATCAGGACTTCCTGTATTCTTTTCCTCTGTGGGCTGGCTAGGTCACCCCACCAGGGAGAAGTGATCAAGGAATAGGCAACCAAGTTCACATCAGAGACTCTCTCTTCTCCCCTTACTATGGGACCCACATGGAGACTGAGCTATCTATGGGCTACATCTGAGCAGGGATTCCAGGTCTATGCATGGTCTTTGGTTGCTATATATGCCTATGTAGTCACCCCAGGCCCTGCATTTTTGGCTTTGTTGGTCTCATTGTGGGGATGTGGTTCTCTCTTGGTCCTTTTATAGCCCCTTTCTTTCATAAGGTTTCTTGCTCTCTGTCTAGAGTTTGGCTGTGAGTCTCTTTCAATGCCCTTCTGGGTGAAGTTTTTTTAATTAATTAATTTATTTATTTAGTTTTTGTTTTGTTTTAATTTTTAATTTTTACTATTAGTTACTTTTTATTAACTCTGTATCCCAGCTGTATCCCACTCCCTCATTCCCTCTCAATCCTACCCTCCTTCCTTCATCTCTTCCCTGCCCCTTTCCAAGTCCACTGGTAGGGGAGGACCTCCTCCCCTTTCATCTGACCCTGTTTTATCAGATATCTTCAGGACTCTTAAAGGACATCTGGGGTTGGCTCCCATCCTGTTCCCTCTCTTTTGCCACTTCAGGTGTCTATCTTGTTTTCTCTTCTGAATGAGAAGTAAGCATCTTCCCTAGGAGAAGCAGACAGACACACATGGTATACACTCACTTATCAGTGGATGTTAGCCATAAAATATAGGATAAACATACTAAAACCTACAAACTTAAAGAAGTGTTTGAAATTCCTAAATATTCTTTTCCATTGACACTTACATAGTCTCTGTCATTAAAGCACATCAGATTCCCCCCCCCTTGGATTTTCATTTCTGTGGCTTAAAAACAAATATTTTGATCTCATGCTTTAGTATTTAAATTAATCCCACAAAGATATAATTTTGATAGTTACTGAGCTGTTTCCATACCTGAATGTTGGTATATACAGACTCTGTAGGCCCATTGTTGGCCATCAGTAATAATGGGAGGTTAAGACAACATTATCTGTATTCAAATGACAGCATTTCCATTTCACAGTCCTCCTACGTATCTTCTGGCTCTTGTCTTTCTACCCCATCTCCCATGATGTCCCCTGAGTCTTAACAGAAAAGGTATAAATGTCCAATTTGAGAATGAGTTGTCAGTTAAACTCAGCAACTTGTGCATGCAAGTATTTCTGCATTCTCTGCTTTGCATTGTGAATAGAGACTTCTCTGATTAGGGTTGTAGTAGCATCGACAAAATATTTATAACTCATATTTTTATATAAAAATTCAGCTAAGCAACAATATAAGTTAAAGCTTTATACTTCCTCAGCCATGGTTATTTAAAAAGCTTACAGCAATAATGTATGAATTCCTGCTAGAAAAGGCTCCAAATCAAAGCAGATTGTCATTGGTTAACCAAAAAGCAGTACAGCCAATATTGCACCAATATTACCTGCCAGGTTAGTATTGTATGTAAATGTTTTAACAGCTGGTATAGTTATTGGTGGCATTTATTCTCTATAATCCTATATAGCACCTTCCAGTAAAATGGAAGCTAGCTGTAAGGCTGAAAGCTTATGGCTCAGTTCCACCTTGATTTGTTCTGAAACTAAGGTGTATGGTGTTTTCAGCAATGGGTTTATCAACTAGTTATGCTGAAGAAGCAAGAATAATGTCAAAAGCTTGTACTGTTTGGGGAGGGTCCATAACTATCAACTCATATGGAATATAAAGAAAGTAAAGAGAGACCAAAAACAGAATACAGATGCACTACAGACATTTTTTGACATACTCTCGAAAAATAATTGATGGAAAAACATCTAAACACAAAGACATTATAATATAATAGACATATGAATAATTAGACACATAAACGTCTAACTATGTCCCTTGTATGGAATGAAAGTAATCAAATATTGTCAAGATGAGTTGATAACCTGACTGGTATATCTCAAGTCTGCAAGGCAAAAGTCTTTAAAATTCACGATGCAAATGTTAGATTATACATATAGGCAGACTGAGCAGTGTATGACCACAATAAAGCAGTCAGTCAGCAGAAAGACGTCATATTTAACATTTAACATTTAACATTCTATAACATTTAACATTCTATGCAGAAGTGAGTAGAGAAACAGGAGGGAGGTGGCTTTCCTGTGGGAGTTTCTGTTAAGCATTAGAATGGGTGCAATTCAATGGTGTTGGATGCCATTTTCTAACATAAAGCATATGTACAAAATCTGGAACACTATGCAGAAATACCGTTTAATTACGTATATACCAGAAAGTAATGGCGAGTAGCATAATAAAACATTATTAATATTAATAAAATAAATAGACAAAATAATAGAATATTGGTGCATTTTTCCAAAATACAATCTAGCAATTTTAAATTAATTTAATTTAAATAAAATGAAATGTAATTAAATGTCTTACTCTATTTAGCTGGATTAGTTATTATATTCAGCAATCATATTTGGCTGCTGATTGCAAAGTTAGACAGAGCAAGAGAATTTCCTGGATAATGGCTAGATAAGAAGAAAGAACTCACCAACAATGGTATGTCAATATAAAGAAATTTTGCTCTTAACAAAATTTTTCTTAAAATGTTCAAAATTCTTCAGAACATAAAATTTCTTGCTTAAAAGACAGGCTGTTGACAAAATCAGTCATAGTGAGTTCTAAATGACAAAAAAAAATGAAAAGAAACATGACTAATGGTATTAAATAGCATCAATATTTTATATAATTACCATTTTCACACACAGTTCCTTACTGTATTCTCTTTCCTCTATTTCAGAGGTTCTCAAGCTTCCTAATGCTGCAACCCTTTAACACAGTTCTTCTTATTAGAGTGACCTTAAAACATAAAATTATTTTGTTCATACATCATAACTATAATTTATAACATTTATATAATTTTGTAACTTATAATTTTATAATTTGTAACTTTGTAAAATTATTAATTTTTAAACTTTTTATTGATTCTTTATGATTTTAATATTATGCACCCCAATCCCACTCATTCCCCCATCTATGCATATCTTTCCTCCACCCTTGCAACCTTCCCTCCATCCTTGCAACCTCCCCACCAAAAGAAAACAAAAATAAAAATGAAAATAAACAAACATACAAAGTATCTACTTGGAAGTTGTAGTGTGTAAGTATATTATTTTGTACAAACATCTTTAATTACAAATTTTCATTGCAATCAGTCATTGACCTTTTTCAAAGCCTGAGGTTTCTGTTACACTATCAATACTGGATCCTGATGAGGTCTCTCATCAGATATCCTGTTGTTGCCTTGTGTCTTGGAGACTGTAGCTTTGGCCCTATCATGTACTTCAGAAGTTTATAGATGGGGTTTATTTTGGGATGAGCCAACTCAAAGCCCTGCATCCATGCTTGGCTGATGGCTGAGTGGGTTAACCTGCCAGCTCTCCCAAATCCACACCACAAGGGCCAGCTCTCCAGCACTGCTCTGACTATTTCACCTAAGTCCCATACCATATGTACAGGGCCAGCTCTCCAGTGCTCTCACACCCTCAGGACTTGCTACCTGCTCCCCTGCCACTAAGGTTAGCTCTCCTGTGTTACGCAGACAAGGTGTAGGGAACCCTCTTCTGGGTGCTACAGTTGGTGAGGGACAGGTTCATCTTTCCCACTCTCATGGGCTAGACTTCCCACTTGCCAGGAGCAAGGGGGCTCTTGGCAGATGAGTGGCTGGGTCAGCTCTCTTGACCTCACATATCAGAGGCCAGCTCTACTGCACTGCCTAGGTGAGAAGCAGAGTCTACTTACCTAAGTGCTCCAAGTGATGGATGTCCAAGCCCTATTCAGCCCATGGGCATCAGTGTGGTCCCAGCTGGCAGCCTGGGCCTGGAAAGTCTGTTTTATCTTTGTGGGTAACATGGGATACAAACATTGACACACATACCTGTTGCTGCATGGCCATGAATCTTGACATTGCCCTCAAGAGCAGCATGGGCTGAGATGTCAGCATGGCCTCAAGTGGCAATGTAAGCTAATCACATCACTTTGTTTCTCAACATCCTTGTACATCCAGTTCTGTCTCCCTTCATAGTTCTCAAACTGTTCTGCTTCTCTCTCTCTCTTCTGTGTTTACACCACATACTTGAACATTGTAGTAACACCTGCAGCCCACAGTGGATTAGCTACTCTGAGTGTATTCTACCCATGCCATATGGAAGCAGGTATAGCCATCACTGTTATGAATCTTAATGTGAATACCCAATATGCAGGATATCTGTTATGAAGCCTCTATAAGGGTTGTGACTCACAGATTGAGACCCGCTGCTCTTTTCCCATTTGTTTACATGTCACACAATTGTTTCTTGTATTAACACAATGTCTGAACTTCCCCTTCCCTGAACAGCCTTTACGAATAGTTTTGAGACTATAAACTCCCAAGTTATATTTTATTTACTTTTTTGTTATTTTTTAATATTTATTCTTTTATATAATGTCTCATTGAGTCCTATGTTTACATTAATTATGCTTCTTCCTTCCGCCTTGACTCATTCCATGTTCTATCTCTCAACATCATTACCTCTTATGGTTACTTATCTTTGTTTTTCACACACACAAGCATGCACACAGGCATACTTGTGTACATATAATTCTTAAAGTCCATTTGCTGCTCCTATGTGCATGTGTTTAGGTGTGCCCTTTGAGGATGACTAACCTGCCAGGGGCCTCATCCCTCAAACAAAATGATTTTTCCATTTCCTGATTCCTCCTTCATCATTACCTTACAGGCCTGCCTACAGCCTGATATTATAGATGCATTTTCTAAGGTTAGGTTCCCTCCTCTCGTGTCAATCTGGCTTGTGTCAATATGACATAAAACAAACCAAAAGAGTAAGCAAAAGTCGAAAATCTTCAAACTTTCAGTTTCTTTAAAATATCCAAAGTCCCACTAAAAATTGAAAGTAATTTTTCTATTGGCTTTTGAAAAAAAATAATAAGTTGCATGAATTCTTATTCCATTAGGAGATAATCAAGCTATCGAAACAATCAAATAAATGCAAAGCTAACATCCATCAGTATAATTCAAGTTTATATATCAAAGTCCTGCCTGTAAGACTCATTCACGATATTCTTGATACCAAAGGACTTGGTGTATTCCACTTCTTAAGCTCTTTCATTAACAGAAAACACAGATCATTTTATAAGCTGTCTAAATCCACTCCACAGTTCTTATTGTCCTTGTTAGTTACCCAACATTTCTGGCATCTACACTGTGTTGGAGTGTCCATTGAAACTCGTATATAAATTCACAAATGGAAGTTATGTCTCTCTTAAGGGTCTCCGATGCTGCCACACAGTGCCAGTTCTCTTCCTTTTTCCATGATCCCTTCAATTCTGTGATTTCTACTGGAACCAAGGCTAAATATTTACCAATAGTCTCTCCTAGAAAGATTTGTTTTACCCAAGATCTATAGATTTTTTTGACAAAATCCTCAGTGCCAGATATGGAGAACTCCCTTTAATTGTGGGTCAAGGGAGTCCAAAAGCCTCAAAACAATATAGGCTCTTCCCATTAGCCTTGGTTGCCTTTCAAAACATTGAAATATGAATCTTCTCCTGTATGCACTACACACTTCGGAGATAATACTTGGAAAAATCATGCGGAAACTGACTAGTAGTGCCTTTTTAAACAGAAAGTCAAAGATTGCTAAGACTAGGATTATTATTATTATTATTATTAATTTTATGTGTCTGGTTATTTTGACTAAACATATGTCTTAAGGAGGAGCCATAGAAGGCATCAGATCCCCTTAGAACTGGAGTTATAGATGGTTATGAGCTGCCACATGAGTGCTGGAAATTGAAGCTGCTGGTATTCCTCATCCCTGAGCTGGGAGTGATAAATGAAAAACAGCCATTACCAATAGCTGCCCAGTAGGATAAGAGGGCAACTGAAATCTTGCCCTTCCTGGCTGTTGCAGGAATCACAGCAGGTATCCAGCAGGATCTAGACTGAGAAAGCTGGAGTGGCTAGTTCACTAACTTTGTATTATCTGCTTTCTTCCCAGTTCATCTCAGATGAACTCAAAAAGTGGCTCAGACAATATTAACTCTTAAAGGACAGATCTACTCACTGGCAGCAGTAGTACTTCAAAACTGACGAGGATTAGCTTTCCTCCTGGCTAAAGAAGGTGGCCTTTGCATCTTCCAAGAGGAATATTGTTTCTATGTCAACCAGTTGGGTATGGTAAAAGACAAAAATCAAATAACTCTAGACAAATCTACAGAAGCAAAGGGAACTGCTCGAGGCCTCTAATTCTTGTAACTCCATTGTTTTCAAGAGCAGCCACCAATTTTAATTGGTGGACACCAATCTAATCTGTAAACCTAGGTTTTAAAAGCAATATAAGGTAAAGTCACAATAGTTAATGGTAACAATGTTTTATATTGAGATTAAAATTTAAAGAGTATATTTTACAACCTCTCCAACAAGTGTTGTCTCTTGAGTTTTTTTTTTAATTTAATTTTATTTTTTTCTTATCAGTTACATTTTATTAACTCTGTATCCCAGCCGTGTACTGCTCCCTCATTCCCTCCCAATGCCACCCTCCATCCCTTGTCTCCACCGTGCCCCTTTCCAAGTCCACTGATAGGGGGACCTCCTCTCCATTCATCTGATCCTGTTTTATCAGGTGTCTTCAGGACTGGATGCAAAACCCTCCTCTCTGGCCTAATAGGACTGCTCCTCCCTTGGGGGATGGGGAGGTCAAAGAGCCAGTCATTGAGTTCCTGTTAGAAATAGTCCTTGTTCCCCTCACTATGGGAAACCAATTGGTCACTGAGCTACCACAGGCTACATCTGAGCAGAGGTTCTAGGTTATATCCATACATGGTCCTTGGTTGAATGTCAGTCTCAGAGAAGACCCTGTGCCCAGATATATTTGGTTCTTGTGGAGCTCCTATCCTTTCCCCATCATACTAACTCCCCTTCTTTGATACGATTCCCTGTGCTCTGCCGAAGGTTTAAGCATGAGTCTTTGTACCTGCTTTGAAAACACTGCTAGTTAGAGTCTTTCAGATGAGCTCAGTAGACTCCTGTCATACGTTCAATGCACATCCCATCTGTCTTTCTAAACAAGGATTGACCATCTTACCCCATGTCCGCTCTCTGTTGATCTTAGCTATTCTGATGGGTGTAAGGTGAAATCTCAGGGATGTTTTGATTTGCATCTCCCTGATGGCTAAAGACATTGAGCATTTCTTTAAGTGTTCCTCTGACATTCTATATTCCTCTACATAAAATTCTCTGTTTAGCTCGATACCCCATTTTTAATTGGATTGCTTGATTTGTTGCTTTTTAATCTCTTTAGTTCCTTATATAGTCTGGATATTAGCCTTCTTTCAGATATAGAGTTGGATCCTTTCCCAGTCTGTATAAACATAGTAAAGTCTGTACACCTAAAGAAGATACTTGTTCCAGGTTAAGATGATCAATCCTCACTTAGAAAGACAAACGGGATGGACATTGGAAGTAGGAGAAAACAAGAAACAGGACAGAAGCCTACCCTAGAGGACCTCTGAAAGACTCCACCTAGGAGTTTATCAAAGCAGATGCTGAGACTCATAACCAAACCTTGGGCAGAGTGAAGGGAATCATATGAAAGAAGGGGGAGTTACTAAGACCTGGAGAAGACAGGAGAGCCACAAGGACCAAATATATCTGGGCACAGGGATCTTTTCTAAGATTGATTCTCTAACCAAGGATGATGCATGGATATAATCTAGAACCCCTGCTCAGATGTAGCCATGACACCTTGGCATCCAAGTGGGTTTCCTAGTAAAGGGAACAGGCATGGTCTCTGACATGAACTCAGTGGCTTGCTCTTTGACCTCCCCCAACTCCCAGAGAGAAGAACAGCCTTGCTAGGCCACAGAGGAAGATATTGAAGCCAGTCCTGAAGAGGCCTGATAAATTAAGGTCAGATGAAAGAGGAGAAGGACCTTCTCTACCAGTGGACTTAGAGAGGGGCAGGGAGGAGATGAGGGAAGGAGGGTAGGATTAGGAGGGAATAAAGGAGGGGTCCATGGCTGGGATACAAAGTAAATAACCTGTAACTAATATAAAAATATAAGTCCTAGTTTACAATGTTGGTAAGAAGATTAGCTGAAATTCAGAAAAACTAAATTCCTGTTTATTATAGAAATTCAATAAATAATATTTTCATGAGATTATCGCTAGTAATAGCCACAGTAAAACTGAGTCATGGCTCTTTGGGGCAGCTCTGGCTATTCCAGTATGCTAGCAATACTTATTTTCAAGTAGAAATTATTTGCCATGAGTCATCCTTATAAACACTCAGGTTAAGAAATGGGTTATCAAAGTAACAGATGGTTTTAAACACACACATCACATCACATCACATCATATCACATGGTAAGGGCTTGACAAATGTTTTACTTTGATAACAGCAAACTTTTAAAGAACAGGTACATTCTTGCAAATGTGGAGAATGGCTGGTCCTCATAACCAATAGCTGACAAAGAAAATGTTCTCTGAGTCTTGGAGGCACTTGCAGGAAGTGTGGCAGAATAGGTAGACAGATGGGGGCGGGATAAGAGATATGAGAAAAGCCAACCACAGAACTTCATGGATGAATATTATAGTTCACACAACATAAACCTTGCACGGTGTTAGGGATCCTAGTTTTAATAATTTTTTAATTCTAAGTTGTAATTCTGATAAAACATATTGAGTAACCTTTGTCAAATAAACCTGCCAGTAAATTTAAACTAGCCTTAACAAAATACATGTTTTTAATAAATTAGATTCTGAAGACAAAAAAAATATTAAAAAGAGTATATTTTATTGTGTATACGGTTATAGTATGTTCACTACCCATGTTAAATCTTCAAAGAAGATAATATGAAAGGCTATGTTAACTGTTTTTGTTCTCAATTATTAGGAAAAATGAATAAGAAAGAAAGGGTATTGGTTTCTTTTCTGTTGCTTGATATCACACACACACACACACACACACACACACACAAAACTTTAAAGAAAAAGTTTATCTGGGCTTATGCTTCCATAGGGATAAAACCCCATCATGCTGTGGCAGAGAAAGAGCAGTATGCAACAGAAATACTTGCAGTAGGAGGCTTAGAGATTATATACTCAACATCAAGCATGAAACTGAGGGCAAACAGCAAGAGGAATGAAGCTTAAGCTCTGCAAACACTTTGCCATTTTTATCCTTCCTCCATCAAGGTTGTACTCCTGCATAACCTCTCCAAACAACACCAACTGAGAACCAAGTGGTCCAAATCCTGAACCCTAGGAAGAACATTTCTAATACAAACTATCAGAGATGAAAAACTTTAAACCATGTGTTCTGAGGCAAGAGTAATAAACAAAAGAAGAAATGTTCTCCAACTTGGTCAAGGTATATAAAATTTGATTTCACACAGAAAGTTAGGGTTTGAAGATTGCGTTGAGAACAACATGGTTGTGTAAAGAGTAACAATTATAGAATTAGCTAATATTATAAGTTAGATAATTACTAACTTAGATAATTTAGATACTTTCTTTTTAAAATCACCATCTGATGTTCACTTGCAACATAAACTATAAATGCAACATTTAACATTCCATGTCTGTAAGTTTACTGCTATGGAGAGTAATTGGGAAAATATATCATATTATTAGATAAGACTAATTGGGTCATAATGCTTAAAAGATTTACTTTAAATGCTTGATCCCACTTGACATTAATGAAAACCACTAAATTTGCTTAGGCATTAATAGCTAGTGCCAATTTTTCTTTTGATCATCTGTCATTTGCATTGCTTTCTCATGATTTAAAATGATACTGTCATAAAGTTTACAATATATGAGAAAATTAATGTACTAAGTTTTGGACAACTCTTACATTCATTCATGGATCACGATTATGCACTAATATAAGCATTTATAGTAATTTTGAGATAATTTTGTGAGAAAATGAAACTGAAAGATGTTCCCAGGTTCTAATGAAAGAGAAAATTATTGGTAACAATTTTATAAATAATAGATTTTTTATTTATAAATGGGTATTTTGCTTGAGTATGAATTTAACAAAGCAATAATATTCTGTATATATGGCTTTTCAGGAGAAGAAAGAATTATGTTTTTAATAATTTAGCACTTTTGATTACCTAGATCGACACTCTTACTGGATCAAAGAGCATGAAAACCCCAATTTCAGAATGCATTCTCAGTGCACTAAGGAACTTTATTTCCCAAGTGACTTGTTAAAGAGATGTTAACACTGAGTATTACCAAAGATTTGAATATTCTGATTAGAATGAGAAATATTGTAATAAGAATAGACTGTAGTATGAATATTAATAATTAAATTGACTATTTAAGAAGGCTGTAATTAATGGAAATAAATGTACCTCTAAACCTGATGCAAAAATTTGAAATGATAAATTAAATATGAAATAGCCTGAGTTTTTTTTTTTTTTTTTGGTAAG
The DNA here is from genome assembly GCF_907164565.1 of Psammomys obesus. Classification (NCBI taxonomy): domain Eukaryota; kingdom Metazoa; phylum Chordata; class Mammalia; order Rodentia; family Muridae; genus Psammomys; species Psammomys obesus. Next base: position 1,536,457 of record NW_026594428.1, on the reverse strand, counting down.
GTGATTTTTAAGTCAAAAGTATTGCACTTTTTGTGAGTGAGAAATGATAAACTTGCAATTACTACATGCATATTATTTTATAATGCCAGTACTTACAAAGAGTTAGCAATATTGAAGTACAAAGAGATTGAAGTAACTTACTGGGAATAATATCTATTCTTTTGTTTTTTTATCTCTGTATTTCTTTTGGCTTTTAATAAATATTCATAGATCACTAAGTTTATTATTGTGCTGGTTTGTTTTACGTCAAGTTTTCATAAACTAGTACCATTTTGAAAAGAGAAACCTCAGTAGAGAATCTATTCTCAATAGAAAACCTATTAGCACCAAATTGATCTGTGAAAAAGCTCATGGATTGTCTTTTATATTAATGATTGATATCAGAAGGCCACCCACTCTGAACTTATGGTCATGGATGTTAAAACAAGCATAATGAGAAAAGAGCGAGCCAGTAAGCAACATTTTCTATGCCTTCTGCTTCAGTTCTCTCCTGGTTCCTAACTTGAATTCCTGTTCCCATTTTCCTCAGTGATGGACTGATACTTATAAGTGTAAGATGAAATAAATCCTTTCCACATATTGCTTTTTTGTCATGGTGTTTTACTATCACAAAAGAAATCCTAAATGAGATAATTGTACAGGAATAGATAATCAGACATTTCTTGTTAAATAGCATATATGAATTATTATCTTTTTATTGTCTGAATTCTTTTCAGTAGTGTATGAGCCTAATAAGTATATTAAAAGTACAAATTCTAGGGAAGGAATCGAGACGCCCGCATTGAGCATGCATGGTTTCTGAGTGGCAGGACAAGGGTGATTGCACCAAGTGAGAGGCTGTGCTGTGGACTCCAAAACAAAAGCATCTGTGTTTTCCAGTTGAAAGAACAGCCAAGGGGTTTTGGGTTGCTGGGTTCCAGCCTCTACCCACCCTTCTCTTCCCATATTCCTGTGGGAAGCTCCCAGGTTTCAGGAGTGCAGGATTTCAGCCTCACCCCAACCTCCAGTTCAAGGCTCTACCCATCTCTGAGGAGATTGGCCAGACCTCAGGATATGTACAGGATCTCACTCTAAATTGGCAGCCTAGTGTCTGGGCAGCTTGAGCTCAGAAACCACAGAGTAAGCAAGTGAGTTGCAGGGCTGCTGACTCTAGAAATTTCCCTGACTAGTGGAGATTCTTGGGTTTCTGAGGAGACCTGCCTGTCCTATGGGGCCTATAAACTAGACACTTCCACGGCAGTCAGTGCTGGTGGGTCCAGCTGGAACACAGTCACCTAAGGAGAATTGTGGGCTATTCCCTAACATCCAGGAGCCAGTCTTTAACCCACTATCCTGAGGAGGGCAATGCCAGGAACATCAAGCATCCTGTTGAGGGCTATCCCTGAACCCTTGAGAAATTCAAAAGGGAACCAGGAGCAACCAGCCAACCCCAGAGACAAACAGATGACTAAAGGCCAGTATCACATCAAAAATCAGAACACAATCAGCAAAAAACCCAGTGATCACACTTCAAGCAGCTGTAGATACCCTAACAAAACTTAAAGACAATAAAATGACTCTGGACTTATGCTTTAGAAAATGATTGAGGCATTTAAAGAGGAAACAAATAAATCCCTTAAAGAAGTACAGGAAAATACAAAGAAACAGGTGAAGGAAAAGTACAAATTTTATACATTGAAACACCACAAATATATTTTGTAAAAATATATTTATGTGCATTTCTTTAGCACATTCTTTTTTCTTTAGAAGAATTACATGTATAACATGTATCAGAATTTCAGTTTTTTCATTTAAACTATGGTTGACTAAGAAGACATGGCTGTGTGATGACTAAATTTTTCTTTCCACGTCACATTCTAACGAGAGACTTGATAGCTATTACACATGCCTTCTTGATGATTCTATGAGGGTGATTTTGAAAAATGTTATAATTTGAATTGGTGGAATTAGGTTATGTCTATCCAACATGGCAGATACAATCTTAAAGGTAGAAATGCATGAATGAAAAGGTGATGATTAATTTGTTTTCTGTTCTGAAGTTGAAACATCCATTTCCAGCCATCTACTTAGTAAACCTGTCTCCCTTTTGGGCTTTTTCCCTAACACCATGGCTTTCCAATTTCTGGTATTTAGAATTGGACAGAATTATACCATTACCTATTAATTCTTCTTTTTATATGGCAGGTTGCAACACTATTTACACCTGAAATTATTAAAATGGATTCCTATAACTAATATATCTCCATATTTTTCATGTCTCTGTCTGTATTATTACAATTCTTTTTTTTTTTTTTACTGTTCTTATTATCTGCAGAAAAATAGTAACTGAATAACTTCTGTTGCCTTCCAATAAAACTTTTTGGGGTAGATAAATCATAGTTTATGACAGGGCTTCAGCAAACAGAAGTCTACAGCCAATGTACCTCTCAGGAAGTTGTTCTTATGCATCCAGCTTAACTAGAATGTACATACTCTAACACATTCATAGTTCAATTTTGATTTTAATATTATAAACTAAAGCAACTCAAATTTTAATATTTATGAAAACCACATGGTCCACAGAATTCTCCAGGCCATTAATAAGGACATCATTCAATTTCACTCTAGAATTCAAATTTTTTAATTCTCAAGTAGTAATTTATTAATGAAAAAACATATTAAAATTAAAAAAAGAATAGAAAGAATGCCAAATAACAAGAACTACCATAAAGAAAGCAAATATTTTTAATTGTCCAAATGATTATCAAATTATTTTTAATTAAATTTTTATTTTTTTAATATTAGTTACAGTTTATTAACTTTGTATCCCAGCTGTAGCTCCCTCCCTCATTATTCTTTCCCAATCCCACCCTTCCTCCCTCATCTCCCTCCCTCATCTCCTCCCTGCCCCTCTCCCAGTACACTGATAGGGGAGGTCCTCCTCCCCTTATATCTGACCCTAGCTTATCAGGTCTCTTCAGGACTGGCTGCAATGTCCTCCTCTGTGGCCTAGCAAGGCTGCTATACTTACCTATAAGTTGGTACTAGACCTATATGATAGGATAAAAATACTAAAATCTGTAAACCTAAAGAAGATAAACAAGAAAGAGGACCTGGGGTAAGATGATCAATCAAAATATTTATATGGATAAATTGAATTAAATTGAGTTTTAAATATTATACCTATCATAAAATGATTAGAAATAAACCCAAATATTTTCTCAAATTAAAAAAGAAAACTAAATAAAATTATATTTAGAACACACATAAACAAAACTACAATATCAAATGACATCTTTGAAAGGAAGCTGTTTGTTCATTCATTCTCTTTGCAATGGATATGTGATGCACTGTTGCTACATACTTTTCTAATGATTTTCATTTGCAGAGCAACTAGCCATCTGGTGTTTAATAGTAGTTAAATGCTAAAAATCCATGGTTGACATTAATTTTGATTTGGCCATATATGCATCTTAGCACCATGGAAATTTATTTCTTTTTATGGAAATCTTGAACTATTATTTATCTTAAAAAAAAACCTTAAGTCAGTATCAAAATTAAGAATCCATTTTTGACATGATTATTAGTAAGCAAAGAAAAATATTTGCATGAGAACTTTCTAAATGATCTATGATACTCTTCTGCTATCAATATTACAATTTTAAGTATATAGAAACAAAATGAAATAGCTCAATTATTTTAAAAATTGTGTATAATGATGGATGAAGAAACTTTAGATCAAAGAAAGCATTATGCATACCTCAGCAATCTGTGTTCATAAACAAAGAATTAATACTTTCTACATAATTTAGAAGATTGTCAATGCTTCAGTGATTACATTTTTGGTTTTGTGCTTGAAAAGTTTATTATTCAAATCTTCCAAAATCTAGACCACAACAATTTTCTTACTTTTTTACTATGTAAATAATGTATTAACCAATAAAGATCTCAATAATTAGACAGCTATGAAATGGATACATTAATGCTTTAAATTATAACAATCCCAATAAAATAAAATCCTAGATTAGTTTTAGATTTGTACTACTTTGAAATAAAAGTATAACAGGTACATTTATAAAACTATGTCAAAAACATGATTCCATAGAATATATTAATATAAAATATAATAAAAAATAATGGTTTACCTGTGAAATCTCTCTTTACTTGAAGTCTACTTAAGAATCATGAAATAATACAGACCATGCCTCTCAGAAGACCAGATAGTATGTAGGCCGGCCAATCTTATTCTTTCTCTCTGTCCCTTAGACCTAGTTCCTCAGGTTCCTCTCTAGCACTGTAGCGGAATAGCATCTGGAGCCTCCCTTCCACCTGTCTGTGGCTCCTGTGGATTCCACAAACCATACACCCCGGCCTTCCTACCCTCCACTCATTGCTGTGCCCCAGCCTCCAACTCAGGCAGACACCAGAAGATCAGGTAGCCTGACTGTTGGCCTTCTTCACTCTCTCTGTTCTTCGTGACCTAATTCCTTTGGCTCAACCCTAATGGCAGCAGATCACCAAGTGCACACTCACTCCATTACCCATGCACACACCTTTTGTAGACCCCACAGACCATAACTTCCTGACCTCACTCCCTTTACATCCCCAACTCAACCATATGCTTCCTGCTTAAGCATAGACCATACCTGCCAGAAATCTGCTCTCTCTGTTCCCCTAGACCAATTTTCTCAGTTTCTTTCCTAAATCTGCAACAGCTCACTAGCTGCTGCCTTCCTCTTCATCTGCCAATGTCTCCTGTGAATTCCAGGGACCATCCCCTCCTAACTTGCCTCTCTGACTAGCCATTGTATCCCAGGCTCCAACATGAGCAGGCATTCGCTGTACTGTAAATACAGAAGCCATGAGGCCAGTAAAACAGATAATACATAGCAACGACATTCTGAAAATCCAGAAAGGAAACGGAAAGCAAGGAACAAAACACCCATCCAATAAAAACAAACTAAGAAATCAGCACTTAGACCTAAAATCATCCCAAACCCAGATGCCTAGATAGCAGATTAAGAAAACAACTAATGTAACATTTGTCTCCAAGTTTTGCCACCCTGGGGTTTCATCTATAGAGGTAAAAAGCCTCCTGCAAATCTTTATCATATGTGACATCTCTGTTGTCCATACTACTATGATCAGTGAGAACTGACAGGTCCCACCTTCCCATCTCCTTTTCTTTCTACATAGCAGATCGCACCATTATTTTGTCTACACTCCACATGGATGATGCAGACATCCCAGGGGACAGAATTGCCATCATTTCCCATGTGTTGTGTGGACTCCTCCCAGTTTCTGAAAACAACAACAAACGGTTGAGAATGGGTTACTATCCAACCCTAGTGAAGAAAGTTGTGGAACTGCCGCTTAATTCTTACAGAAACAGTATCACTATTGTGTTGTGTCTGAAAAGGGCGAGCAGCCATCTTGGGACTTGGTTGTCATGGGGATTAAGCAACCAGGGCTTGTTGGCTTAAGTGTACCAGTACCCCATGCTGCTAAGAAGTGGCAAAGTTCCCTTTGAATTGTAGGCCTGTTGTAGTGCATCATAGCTCCTGTGTGGAAGGCCCAGGAGACCTGTTCCCACCAGTATAGTTCTGTTGTAGCCTGCTATATATTCCCTCTGGAAGTACCCTGAATGATGGAGAAAAGTCCTCTGAGGCCTTTATTCTGTCAATGAAAAGAGACTTGCCAAGAGGTAAAAAGAGCCTCTTGACTACAAAAATGCCCTGCCATTCCTGCTTATTGCCTTAAATCTCATTGACCTTAGCTTTAAAACTGTAAAACATTAAATATTTACTATACACTCGTTTCACCCCATGTATAATCTGGGGGTTTAAAAGAAAATAATGGTGATAGATCTTGCATTGTCACAAAAAGGAGGGCAGTATTCATTTGGCAACCTACTCCACTAAGTGTGAAGAGGTTTACAGACATCCCCATTAGTCAGGGCCAAAATGAACAAGGACACAACCTCTGGGCTCATGAGACTCAGTCTACAGCACAGCATAACTACAATACATATGTATATGCTTATGCCCTTTCTACTCTTCTGGTAAGCCCTTAAATGATGATGCATATGCTTTAAGAATCTTGCAAAGCTGGCCTCCCTCCTCCCTCCTACAGGATAGGCACTGAGCTTTAAGTAAGGAGGCTCCATGCTTTTCTTGAGAAGCAATTCTGTTACCTTAACAAAAATAGCTACAAATCACAGGAGCCCTCTCTACCTCAGTTTGTGACTGCAAGTACCTTGTTGGTGTTTCTGTAGGAGCTCCCATACTCCCTTGAGAGAGTAAGGGTCCACACTGGCTGTGAGCTCATCCAGAATGACAGCCTTAGATCCATCCATAAAGGCGAGTGCCACAGACAGCTTCCTCTGCTCCCCACCTACAAGATAAAGCAAGACACATCTTCAAATGGTGAATGGAGGTAGAGGCAGTGAGGGATGACCAAAGGTATATGCCTGGAAATATAGAGAAGGATAGGCTATTCTTACCAACCACCCAGCCTTGGACGCTAGGGAAAGAAGGGCTCATCTGAGAGCTGACTTGTTTTGCTTTTCAGCTTACTGGGGGTAAACCAACATCCAAGGTCATCTGCTACATCTCTATCTTTGCATGCTTTTCTGAGATCTTATTGAATCAGGCAGAGAACTACACGTGCTCTTCAATAGTCAGCCTGGGGAAAAGGAGAAAGGTCAGCTCAAGGCTCAGCAGGATATATGTACCTGCACACATTTTTCTTTTCATTCACACCATTCTTAACTTTAAAAAAATATAATAAATTTCTTTAAAAAAATTTAACCAGAAGTAAGAATTCGAGGTACACAAATAGTGAGCCTTATAGTGGGTTACTTACGTCTCATTCCTAGCAGGCCTGATCACAAGGCGCCAGACAGTTAAACATTGAATTCCAGGTTACCAGAAGGTTCTCACTTCATTATTTTAGCAATTGTGTTGGTTCAACATTCATTTGGAGTGAATGAACCTCAACGGGTAACAAGCTCTAAGTCTAAGGAGAGAGAGGTCCCTAGGAGACCCAAAAGCCCAAGCTATTGAATTTAGATAAGAGGACCTCAGGTTCTATAAGGTGGAAAGTCTTTGCCTACAGAGGGTTCAGAACATTTTTGTTCCACTGTCAGAGAGCTCAGGACTTCCTCTGCTCTACTACCAGGGCTCTTCGAGGATTCTACCTGCTGGTGGGAAAACCTAAGTGGGAACAAATAACTTGAGCAGGGAATTCAAGGTCATTGTGCCAAGTGCAGTTTGAGATTCTGGCACCAGGCCTTAAGGAGCACACTGTTTAGTCTCCACACAACCTGGAGTCATTTAGGGAAAAGGGAACCTCAATTAAGGAATTACTTCTATCATATTGTCCAAAGGCATGTATGTGGAGCATTTTCTTGATTAGATTTTGATGTGGGAGGGCCCAGCCAAATGTGGGTGGGTCCATTCCTAAGCAGGTGGTTCTAGGTTGTATAAGAAAGTAAGTTAAGCTAGTCATGGAGAACAAGGCTGTAAGTATTATTTCTCCATGGTCTCTGCTTCACCTCATACCTCCAGGTTCTTAGATTGAGTTCCGGTCCTGACTTCCCTCAGTGATGGACTGTGACCTGAGAACTATAAAATAAAATAAACTCTTTTCTCCTCCACCTCCTGACAAAGAAGAACTGATAACAGGCAGAGCTGTCTCTTGCTGGGGGTTTCCAATACTGAGAAAATTCCGGAAATGAAAAATTTAGGAGTTTGATCAGAAATTGCAGAGCCAGCTTCACCAATAAAATAAATAAAATAAAAGATATGGAAGAGAGAATTTCAGGTATCATTGAATTTAAAATACAAAAAGAAAAAAAAAACCATACATCTGTCAAAGAAAATGTTAAATCTAAAAAAAAATAAAGTCCTGATATAAAACATTTAGAAGAGGAGGCGAGGCAAGATGGCGGCACCTGGAGGATTCTCATTCTGAGGAGTAGCACAGCAGGATTGGCACAGTGACCAGCAATCAGAACTTGCGGCCATAACACACAAGTGATTGTGTTTCACAGGTGAGAGGGTACCCCACGGTGGGGGATTCAATCAGCTTTATCTAACCCGGCTAAACCTCGGAAGAGATCCTGGTTCCGCCAGGCGATTGGTCTCCAGCCCAGAGCTACACGCCAGCATGATCTGGTCACTGTCCCAGACTGAACTGTGGGCCCACAACACCTCAGACTGGATTTTCCAGTCGAGAGATAACCCCACGGAGCAGGAAACAATTTGGACCGACCTTAGGTCACCCAGACATCCCCTGGAAAAGACTCAGGTTCTGCGGGTGCCCCAAGAGCCAGCCCGGACACAGAGCTGGGACCCAGGTGCCTGCACGGAGCCCTGCCTGTGCGCCTGATTCGCCGCCTCAGATAGAACTGTGGGCACCAGGGCACCAGGCACCAGAGACTGCGTTTCACTGGCAGGTGCAAACCCACAGGGAGGGAAACGGCTGGTCTGATCTCAGAGCACCCAGCCGACATCCCCACCCCAAAACGGTCTAGGGAATATTACCCAGTTTAGGCAGCAGCCAAGGCTCCAAATGGCCAGAAAGGCGGAGCCACAAGTGGACATCTGTGCCTATGGGTTCTACTTGCCACCCCAGACAGAACAGCGGTCCCCAAAGCAAAGACTGAGTGTCTGTGGCAGGAGGAAACCCCCAGCAGAGAGAATCATCAGCTCTAATGCTTAGGACACCCAGCACCAAAAGACTCCCTGGATTCACTCAGACTCTAGGCTCTAATGCAGGCAGGAGTGCTGTGCTCAGCCACCATTATTGAGTTCCCCTAGGGCACTGGGACACACAGCTACATCCTCAGACCTACAAAAACCAGAGAGCCATTACAGCAGCCCTCAGATACTGTGCCAACGATCAACCAGTTATCCCTAGATAAACTGTCAAAACTGTGGGAATCCCTGGTCCTTCAAGAGGGCTGCACCCACAGCTTCTGGACAAGAGCAGTGCCTGCAGCCTACATCACAGACAGGGACACACAGCTTCTGGTCCAGAGTGAGGCACCCAGCCTCCAGACCAGAGCAGCGCCTCCAGGTGCCAGTTCAACCTAGGTGCACATCCTCCAGGCACAGAGCGGAGCACTCAGCCTCCGGCCCAGAGACTTGCTGAGTACACCTCTCACTTTCCCGGAAAGAACTGTGTGCCACAGGATAACAGACTGAGTTTCCTTGTTGGGAGAAAACCCCATAGCTAGGGAATCAGCAGGTTTTTTAAGAGGACTGTACCTGGAAATTTAGTGAGCAGCACACTAAATTTATATCAAGAAACCCAGCAGTGGGGCAGCTGTCTTGAGAACTTCTATGGGTAAGAGGAGATCCCCCTGCCTAACAAAGACCACAGCTACTACTCAGGGCTATAAACCTGAGGTGAGCAGTGGCAACTCCTGAGAAACACTGGCATACAGTGACCATAACCAAAAAGCAGAGAAGGACTTCTTCAAGAAAAATTGTCTTCCAGCCAAGGGGTCCAGCTCAGGACCCCAGGAAGCACAGAAACTAACAGGCAACACCTAAATCAGCCCAATGGGTAGAGGCCAGTGAAAAAGCTCAACCAACAAAAGACAGAGCAATATGGCATCTCCAGAACCCAGCCATCCAGGGACAAACAGCCCTGGAAAAACGCAGCATAATAGAAAATCAAGAAGATGACCTTACATCTATGCTGATGAAGAGGATAATAGAGGAAACAAATAAAATACATAAAGAATTAGAGGAAGATAAAACCAAACAGATCATGGCTATCCGTAAAGAAATGGAGGAAGTTAAAGACAAGCAGATTAGGGCCATTTGTGAAGAAATACGGGAAGATGCAGCCAAACAGCTTGTGGCCTTCAGAGAAGAAATAATTAAATCACTGAAAGAAATAAAAGAGACAGAGTTGAAGGAACTAAAAGAAAAAGAGGAAAATACAAGCAGACAGGTGAAGGAAGTAAACAAAACAACTCAAGACCTGAAGACAAAACTCAAAAAATTAAAGAAAACAAAAATGGAGGAAATAATGGAGAGGAAGAATTTAGGGAAGAAAACAGGAATTACAGAGGTAAGTATAACCAACAGAATACAAGAAATGGAAGAAAGAATCTCAGGTGTAGAAGAAACAATGGAAGAAATCAATGTATCTGTCAAAGAAAAAGTTAAATCCAAAAAATTCCTAACATAGACCATCCAAGAAATCCAAGACAATATGAAAATACAAAACTGAATAGCCCTATATCCCCCAAGGAAATTGAAGCAGTCATTCACAGTCTTCCCTCTAAAAAAAGGCCTGGGCCAGATGGTTTCAGCGTGGAATTATACCACACCTTCAAAGAAGAGCCAACTCCAATTCTCTTCAAACTATTCCACAAAATAGAAACAGAAGGAACATTACCAAACTCATTCTATGAAGCCACAATCACCTTGGTACCTAAACCTCACAAACACTCAACAAAGAAAGAGAATTTCAGGCCAATCTCCCTTATGAACATTGATGCAAAAATACTTAACGAAATACTTGCAAACTGAATCCAAGAACACATCAAAGATATTATCCACTATGACCAAGTAGGCTTCATCCCAGGTATGCAGGTGTGGTTCAATATACGGAAATCCATCAATGTGATCCACCATATTAACAAACTGAAAGAAAATAACCAGATGATAATCTCCCTTGATGGTGAAAAAACACTTGACAAAATCCAACATCCATTCATGTTTAAAGTACTGGAGAGATCAGGGATACAAGGCACAAATCTAACCATAGTAAAGGCGATATACAGCAAGCCTATAGCCAACATCAAACTCAATGGAAAGAAACTTAAATCAATCCCACTGAAATCAGGGAAAAGACAAGGCTGCCCACTCTCTCCCTACCTCTTCAACATAGTACTTGAAGTCTTAGCCAGAGCAATAAGACAACTAAAGGAGATCAAGGGTATACAAATCGGAAAGGAAGAGGTAAAAGTGTCACTATTCACAGATGATATGATAGTATATATGAGCGACCCCAAAAATACAACCAGAGAAGTCCTCCAGCTGATAAACACCTTCAGCAAAGTGGCAGGATACAAAATCAACTCAAAAAAATCAGAAGCCCTTCTGTATACCAAAGACAAAAGGGCTGAGAAAGAAATTAGGGAAACACACCCTTCACAATAGCCACTAATAACATAAAGTACCTTGGGGTGACACTAACCAAGCAAGTGAAAGACCTGTTTGAGAAAAACTTCAAGTCTCTGAAGAAAGAAATCGAAGAAGATCTCAGAAGATGGAAAGATCTCCCATGCTCATGGATGGGTAGGATTAACATTGTGAAAATGGCCATCCTGCCAAAAGCAATCTACAGATTCAATGCAATTCGCATCAAAATACCAACTCAATTCTTTATAGACCTTGAAAAAAAAGATTCTCAGTTTCATATGGAGAAACAAAAAACCCAGAATCCCCAAAACAATCCTGTACAACAACAGATCATCTGGAGGTATCACTATCCCTGATCTCAAGTTGTACTACAGAGCAATAGTAATAAAAACTGCATGGTATTGGCATGAAAACAGAAAGGAGGATCAATGGAACCGCATAGAAGACCCAGAAATAAACCCACACACCTATGAATACTCGATTTTGACAAAGAAGCCAAAACCATTCAATGGAAAAAAGACAGCATCTTCAACAAATGGTGCTGGTCCAACTGGATGTCCACATGCAGAAAAATGCAAATAGATCCATATTTATCAGCCTGCCCAAAACTAAAGTTCAAGTGGATCAAGGACCTCAACATAAAACCAGATACTCTAAATCTGTTAGAAGAAAAAGTGGGGAACAGCCTAGAACTTATTGGCACAGGAGACAACTGCCTGAACAGAACACCAACAGCACAGGCTCTAAAAGCAACAATCAATAAATGGGACCTCATGAAACTGAAAAGCTTCTGTAAAGCAAAGGACACTGTCATCAAAACAAAACGCCTGCCTACAGATTGGGAAAGAATCTTCACTAACCCTTTATCTGACAGAGGACTAATATCGAGTATATACAAAGAACTAAAGAAGCTGAAAAGCAGCAAAACCAAGTAATCCAATTAAAAAATGGGGAACAGAGCTAAACAGAGAATTCTCTGTAGAGGAATATCGAATGGCAGAGAAATGCTCATCGTCATTAGCCATCAGGGAAATGCAAATCAAAACGACCCTGAGATATCACCTTACACCCATCAGAATGGCCAAAATGAAAAACTCCAGGGACAACACATGCTGGAGAGGTTGTGGAGAAAGGGGAACACTCTTCCACTGCTGGTGGAAATGTAAACTGATACAACCACTCTGGAAATCTATCTGGCGCTTTCTAAGACAATTAGGAATAGTGCTTCCTCAAGACCCAGCTATACCACTGCTAGGTATATACCCAAAGTTTGCTCAAGTACACAAAAGGGATATATGCTCAACCATGTTTATAGCAGCTTTATTTGTAATAGCCAGAACCTGAAAACAACCCAGATGTCCATCAACGGAGGAATGGGTACATTAATTGTGGTATTTTTACACAATGGAATACTACTCAGCAATCAAAAAGGAGGAAATCATGAAATTTGCAGGCAAATGGTGGGATCTAGAAAAGATCATCCTGAGTGAAATATCCCAGAAGGAGAAAGACAAACACAGTATATACTCACTTATATAGACCTATAAGATATGATTAACATAATGAAATCTATACACCTAAAAAAGATAATCAAGAGAGTGGACATGGGGTAAGATTATCAATCCTCATTTAGAAAGACAGATGGGGTGCGCATTGAACATATGGGAGGAGTCTACTGAGCACATTTGAAAGACTCTAACTAGCAGTGTTTTCAAAGCAAAGACTCATGACCAAACTTTTGGCAGAGTACAGGGAATCATAAGAAAGAAGGGGAGTTAGACTGATGAGGAAAGAATAGGAGCTCCACAAGGACCAAATATATCTGGGCACAGGGTCTTTTCTGAGACTGACATGCAACCAAGGACCATGTATGAATATAACCTAGAACCTCTGCTCAGATGTAGCCTGTGGTAGCTCAGTAACCAATTGGTTTCCCATAGTGAGGGGAACAAGGACTATTTCTAACAGGAACTCAATGTCTGGTTCTTTGGCCTCCCCACCCCCCAAGGGAGGAGGAGTCCTGTTAGGCCACAGAGGAGAGCTTTGCAGCCAGTCCTGATGATACCTGATAAAACAGGATCAGATGAATAGGGAGGAGGTCCCCCCATCAGTGGACTTGGCAAGTGGCATGGTGGAGATGAGGGAAGGAGGGAGGGACTGGGAGGGAATGAGGAATTGGGACAGGGCTGGGATACAGAGTTAATAAAATGTAACTGATAAGAAAAAAATAAAATTAAAAAAAAAAGACAGAAACAAACAAACCTAAGAATAATAGGAATAGAAGAAAAAGAAGACTCCCTTCTCCAAGGCCCAGAAAATATTTTCAACAAAATCATTGAAGAAAATTTCCCCAAGTTAAAGAGAATCCAATAAGGATACATGAGGCCTACAGAACACCCAACAAATTTGACCAGAAAAGAAATTCCTCCCGCCACATAATAATCAAAACAGTAAGTATACAGAACAAAGAAAAAATACTACAAGCTGCAAGGGAAAAAGGCCAAGTAACATATAATGGCAAACCCATTAGAATCACACCTGACTTTTCAACAGAAACTATGAAAGTCAAAAGGGCCTGGACAGATATCATGCAGACCCTAAGAGAACACAGATGTCAGCCCAGGCTACTATACCCTGCAAAACTCTCAGTCCTCATAGACGGAGAAAACAAGATATTCAATGACAAAAACAGATTTCAACAATACCTACACACAAATCCAGCATTACAGAAGACACTGGAAGGGAAAACACAACCCAAGAAAATTAGTTTCTGTCAAGAAAACACAGGAAATAATTAACCTTACTACAGTAAAACAAAAAGCAACCAAGCACACAAACTTATGACCATAGCCAACATCAAAATCAAAAGATCTAACAGCCACTGGACATTAATCTCTCTCAACATCAATGGACTCAACTCTCCAGTAAAAAAACACAGATTAACAGAATGGATACGTAAACAAAACCCAGCAATCTGTTGCATACAAGAAACACACCTAAGGCACAAAGATAGACATTACCTGAGGGTAAAAGGTTGGAAGACGACTTTCCAAGCAAATGGACCCAAGAAACAAGCAGGAGTAGCCATTCTAATATCTGATAAAATAGACTTTCAACCAAAATTAATAAGAAGAGATGAGGAAGGACACTTTATACTCATCAAGGGAAAATTCCACCAGGAAGACATCACAATCCTGAATATCTATGCCCCAAATACTAGAGCACCCACATTTGTAAAAGAAACATTGATAAAATTTAAACCACATATAGATCCCCACACATTAATAGTGGGAGATTTAAATACCCCACTCTCAACAAAGGACAGGTCAACAAAACAGAAATTAAACAAAGAAACAATATCTCTGACAGAGGTCATGAATCAAATGGACCTCACAGACATTTACAGAACTTTACACCCAAACACAAAAGAATTTACCTTCTTCTCAGCACCTCATGGAACCTTCTACAAAATAGACCATACAGTTGGTCACAAAGCAAGCCTCAACAGATACAAGAAGACTGAAATAATCCCTTGTATCCTGTCTGATCACCATGGAATAAAGCTGGACTTCAACAACAACAGAAATATCAAAAAGCCTACACACACATGGAAACTGAACAACTTGTTACTAAATGACAACTGGATCAGGGAAGAAATAAAGAAAAAAATTAAAGTCTTCCTAGAACTCAATGAAAATTAAGACACAACATACCCAAACTTGTGTTACACAATGAAAGCAGTGCTAAGAGGAAAGTTCATAGCACTAAGTGCCTTCAAGAAGAAATTTGAGACAGCTCATTCAAACAACTTAATGGCCCACTTAAAAACCCTAGAAAAAGAAGAAGCAGACACACAAAAAAGGAGTAGACGGCTGGAAATAATCAAACTCAGGGCTGAAATCAATCAATTAGAAACAAATAAAACAATTCAAAGAATCAATGAAACGAAGAGCTGGTTCTTTGAGAAAATCAACAAGATCGACAAACCCTTAGCCAAGCTAACTAAAAGGCAGAGAGACACCACCCAAATCAACAAAATCAGAAATGGAAAGGGGGACATAACTACAGACACTGAGGAAATCCAAACAATCATTAGGACTTACTACAAAAGTCTATATGCCACAAAATTTGAAAATCTAAATGAAATGGACAATTTTTTTGATTGATTTGACTTACCAAAACTGAATCAGGACCAGGTAAATCAATTAAATAGTCCTATATCCCCCAAAGAAATAGAAATAGTCATCAAAAGTCTCCCTTCCAAAAAAAGCCCAGGACCAGATGGCTTCAGCTCAGAATTCTATCAGATGTTCAAAGAAGAGCTAACTCCAATTCTCTTCAAACTATTCCACAAAATAGAAACAGAAGGAACATTACCAAACTCATTTTATGAAGTCACAATCACCTTGGTACCTAAACCTCACAAACACTCAACAAAGAAAGAGAATTTCAGGCCAATCTCCCTTATGAACATTGATGCAAAAATACTTAACAAAATACTTGCAAACTGAATCCAAGAACACATCAAAGATATTATCCACTATGACCAAGTAGGTTTCATCCCAGGTATGCAGGTGTGGTTCAATATACGGAAATCCATCAATGTGATCCACCATATTATCAAACTGAAAGAAAATAACCAGATGATAATCTCCCTTGATGCTGAAAAAGGATTTGACAAAATCCAACATCCATTCATGTTTAAAGTACTGGAGAGATCAGGGATACAAGGCACAAATCTAACCATATTAAAGGCGATATACAGCAAGCCTATAGCCAACATCAAACTAAATGGAGAGAAACTTAAAGCAATCCCACTGAAATCAGGGTCAAGACAAGGCTGCCCACTCTCTCCATATCTCTTCAACATAGTGCTGGAAATCCTTGCTAGAGCAATAAGACAGTTGAAGGAGATCAAGGAGATACAGATGGGAAAGGAAGAAGTCAAATTATCACTATTTGCAGATGATATGATAGTATATATGAGTGACCCCCAAAACTCTATCAGGGAAATCCTACAGCTGATAAACACCTTCAGCAAAGTGGCCAGATACAAAATTAACTCAAAAAAATCAGTAGCACTCCTGTATACAAAAGACAAAAGGGCTGAGGAAGAAATTAGAGAAACAACACCATTCACAATAGCCACAAATGACATAAAGTACCTTGGTGTAACCCTAACCAAGCAAGTCAAAGACTTGTATGAAAAAAATTTCAAGTCTCTGAAGAAAGAATTAGAGGAAGATATGAGAAGATGGAAAGATCTCCCATGCTCATGGCTTGGCAGGATTAACATAGTAAAAATGGCCATCTTACCAAAAGCAATCTACAGATTTAATGCAATTCCCATCAAATTGCCAACACAATTCTTTACAGACCTGGAAAGAAAAATTCTCAACTTTGTATGGAATAACAAGAAACCGAGAATTGCTAAAACAATCCTCTACAATAAAAGATCTTCTGGAGATATCTCCATCCCTGATCTCAAGCTGTACTATAGAGCAACAGTTATAAAAACTGTGTGGTACTGGCATAGAAACAGAATGGTGGATCAATGGAATCGAACAGAAGACCCAGAAATAAACCCACACACTTACGGACACCTGATTTTTGACAAAGAAGCCACAACCATACAATGGAAAAAAGATAGCATCTTCAACAAATGGTGCTGGTCCAACTGGATGTCTACATGTAGAAAAATGAAAATAGATCCATACTTATCACCCTGCATAAAACTGAAGTCCAAGTGGATCAAAGACCTGAACATAAAACCAGACACATTAAATCGGCTAGAAAAAAAAATGTGGGGAATATCCTAGAACTCATTGGTACAGGAGAAAACTTCCTGAACAGAACACCAACAGCACAGGCTCTAAGAGCAACAATCAATATATGGGACCTCATGAAATTGAAAAGCTTTTGTAAAGCAAAGGACACCGTCATCAAAACAAAGTGACTGCCTACAGATTGGGAAAGAATCATCACCAACCCTTTATCTGATAGAGAACTCATATCCAATATATATAAAGAACTAAACAAGCAGAAAAGCAGCAAACCAAGTAATCCACTTAAAAAATGGGGAACAGAGCTAAAGAGAGAATTCTCTGTAGAGGAATATGGAATGGCAGAGAAGCGCTTAAAGAAATGCTCAACCTCATTAGCCATTAGGGAAATGCAAATCAAAACAACCCTGAGATTTCACCTTACACCCATCAGAATGGCCAAGATGCAAAACTCAAGGGACAACACATGCTGGAGAGGTTGTGGAGAAAGGGGAACCCTTCTCCACTGCTGGTGGGAATGTAAACTGGTACAACCACTCTGGAAATCTATCTGGCTCTTTCTTAGACAACTAGGAATAGCACTTCCTCAAGATCTAGCCATACCACTCCTAGGCATATACCCAAAAGAGGCGCAAGTACACAAAAAGGACATTTGCTCAACCATGTTTGTAGCAGCTTTATTTGTAATAGCCAGAAGCTGGAAACAACCCAGATGAAATTTGCAGGTAAATGGTGGGACCTGGAAAGGATCATCCTGAGTGAGTTGTTCCAGAAGCAAAAAGACACGCATGGTATATACTCACTCATATAAACATACAACATAGAATAAACCCACTAAAATCTGTACATCTAAACAAACTAAGCAAAAGAAAGGACCTTAACTAAAATGTTCAATCCCCATCCTGAATGGCAAAGAGGATGGACATCAGAAGAAAAAGAAAATAGGAAACAACCTCGGAACCTGCTACAGAGGTCCTCTGAAAGCCAGAAGAAAACAGGAAGCAACCTTGGATCCTGCCATAGAGGGTCTCTGAAAGCCTCTGCAGTATAGACTGTCAAAGCAGATGCTGAGCCTGATGGCCAACTGATGGGTAGAGTGAATGGAATTTTATGTAAGAAGTGGGAAATAGTAAGAGCTGGAGGGGACGGGAACTCCACAAGCAGAGCAACAGAATAAGATAAATTGAACACAGGGAACTTCCCAGAGACTCATACTCCAACCAAGGACTATTCCTGGAGATAACCTAGAACCCCTGCACAGATGTAGCCCATGGCAGTTCAGTGTCCAAGTGGGTTACATAGTAATGGAAAGAGGGACTGCCTGTGACATAATCTGATTGGCCTGCTCTTTGTTCACCTCCCCCTGAGGGGGGAACAGCCTTACCAGGCCAAAGTAGAAGACAATGCAGCCACTTTTGATGAGAACTGATAGACTAAGATCAGAAAGAAGAGGAGAACCTCCCCTATCAGTGGACTTGGGGAGTGGCATGCATGCAGAAAGGGGAGGGAGGTGGGATCGGGAGGGGAGGAGGGAGGGACTTATGGGGGATACAAGATGAATAAAGTGTAATTAATAAAAAAAAGAAAAAAAAACATTTAGAAAACCAAGGACACTATGAAAAGACCAATGCTAAGTATCAAAGGAATGGAAGAAAGAAAAGAATTCCTGCTCAAGTGTCCAGAAAATATTTTCTTTATTTATGTCTTAATATTTATTAATCACTTTACAGCATGATTGCCATCCCCTACCTCCTCTCCTCCCAGTCCCACCCTCCATCCTTCTTCTCCAATTCCCACTTACCCTAGAGAAGAGGAGGTCCCCACCCTGATACCTCAAGCTGCAGCAGGACTAATCAATGCTCTCCCACTGGGACCTGACAAAGCAATCCAGCAAGGAGAAAGGGATTCAGTGCAGTCGACATAGTCAACAGTCCCTACTCCCACTGTTAAAGGACCCACATGCTAACCATGTTGCACACATGCTCCATATGTGTAGTGAGTCTGGGTACAGTCCATGCATGCTCTTTGGCTGGTGGTTCATCCCTGTGAGCTCCCATGAGCCCAGGTTAGTGGACTCCCTATGTCTTGTCTTATCCTTGACCTTCTGACTTCTTCTATACTTCCATTCTTCAATAGAACTGTCCTAGCTCTGCCTATTGTTTGCTTGTGGGTCTCTGGCTCTGTTTCCATCAGCTGCTGCATGAAGGCTCTCAGAAGACAGTTATTTATGTTTAGGATCCTGTCTGCAAGTACAGCAGAGTATCATTAATAGCCACAGGGTTTGGCTCTTTCCCATGGACTGGGTCTCAAGTTGGGCCAGTCAGTGGTTTGCTATTTCCTCAATCTCTGCTCCATAGTTACCCCTACACTTCTTGAAGGCAAGACAAATTTGGGGTTGAAGGTTTTATTAGAGAATAGGAGTCCCTTCCTCCCCTCGGAGTCACACCTGGCTATAGGAGGCATCAACTTCAAGCTCCATAACCCTCTCTACTATCAGTCTTAGCTAGGGTCATTCTCATAGACTCCTGGGAGCCTCCCTTATAGCAAAGATACCCCCTCACCAATTTCTGTACTTTCTCCTGGTCCATCATGCTCCTCTCCTGCTCTTCAGACACCTGGTTCTCACATCTATTAACCTCCCCATACCCTGTCCTCCTATGACCCGATTACAAAGTTCCTGCCCTCTGTCTACTTCAGATATCTATTTTATTTCCTATTCTGAGTGAAATTCAGGCATCTCCTCTTGGACCTTCATTGGCTTTTTTGGGTCTGTGGATTGTGGCATGGTTATCCTGTTATGTGCAGCTAATATCCACTTAAAAGTGAGTATACACCATGCCTGTCTTTCTGGGTGTGGGGTGCCTCACTCAGGATGATCTTTTCTAGTTCCATCCATTTCCCTGAAAATTGCATAATGTCTTTGTTTTTAATAGCTGAGTAGAACTCCATTATGTAAATTTACCACATTTTTTCATTCATTCTTTGGTTGAGGGACATCTAGGTTGCTTCCACTTTCTGACTATTACTACTTAAGCTGTGATGAACCTAGCTGAACAAGTGTCCTTGGGGTATAGTGGAGCATCATTTGGATATATGCCAAGGAATGGGATAGCTGGGTGTTGTGGTAACTCTATTTACAGTTTTCTGAGAAACCTCCAGATTGATTTCTACAGTGGTTGTACAAGTGTGCACCCCCACCAGCAATGGATGAATGTACCCCTTGCTTCAAATCCTTGCTAGCATATGCTATCGCTTGAATTTTTTATCTTAGCCATTCTGACTGGTGTAAGATGGAATCTCAGGCTCATTTTGATTTGCATTTCCCTGTTGACTAAGGAGTTTAAACTTTTCTTTAAGTGGTTCTCGGAAATTAGAGATTCCTCCATTGAGAATTCTGTTTACCTGTATACTCCATTTTTTAATTGGGGTGTTTGGTTTGTTGGTGTTTATTTTCTTGCGTTTGTTTATTTATTTGTTTGTTTTGGATATTAGCCCTCTTTGGGATGTAGGGTTGGTGAAGATCTTTTTCCAGTCTGAGGCCTGCCCTTTTGTCCTATTGACAGTGTCCTTTTCTTGCAGAAGCATTTCAGTCTCATGAGGTCCCAATTGCTAATATTAGAGCCTGAGCTGTTGTTGTTCTGCTCAAGAAGTACTGTTTTGTGCCAATGAGTTCAAGGCTATCCCCCAATTTATTTTCTATTATATTTAGTGTATCTGGTTTTATATTGAGAACTTTGTTCCTCTTGGCCTTGTGTTTTGTGAGGGTGATGAATATGTATTATTTGCATCATTCTACATGCAGATATCCAGTTAGAACAACACCCTTTGTTAAAGATGAGATCTGATAAACTAGGATCAGATGGAAGGGGAGGAAGTCCTCCTGATCAGTGGACTTGGAAAGGGGCATGGGAGGAGATGAAGGAGGAAAGGTGGGATTGGGAGGGAAGGAGAGAGGGGGTACAGCTGGGATACAATGTAAATAACCTGTGATTAATATAAAATTAAAATTAAAAAAATATTATTTTCCTATTGTTTGGTTTTGGCTTCTTTGTCAGAATTCTGGTGTCCATAGGTGTGTAGGTTTATTTCTCAGTTTTCATTTAGAATCCATTAATCTGCTTGTGTATTTTTATGTCAAATACCATGCAATTTTTATTATTATTTCTCTGTGGTAGAGTTGAATGGCTACTTCAGCTTGTTTCTTGGGTCTATTTGCTTCAATATCTTTTTTTTCTAGCCCTTTATTTTGAGTTAATATATATCTTTGTTGTTGAGGTGTGTTTCTTTTAAGAAGCAGAATGATAGCTCCTGTTTTCTCTTCCTTTCTATTAATTTGTGTCTTTTTATTGGGAAATTAAGCCCATTGATATTTGGAGATATTAATGACTAAAGTTTGTTAATTAATGTTAATTTGATATTGGCAGTGTCAGTGTCTGTGTGTACTTTCTTTCTCTTGGTTTTGATGGCTTGGAATTATTTATTTCCTGTGTTTTCTTGGGCATGATTTTTCATTATATTACATTCTGTAGGGATGACTTTGTAAATAGATTTTTTTAAAAAAATGGTTTGTCTTAGAATATATTATTGTCTCCCTCCATGGTGATTGAGAATTTTGAGAGTATACTATTCTAGGTTGGCATCTGTGGTCTCCTAGGGGCTGCAAGAAATATGTTCAGGCCTTTCAAGCTTTTAAAATCTCTGTTGAGAAATCAGACATTATTTTGATAGCTCTGCCTTTGTATGTCATTTAGACTTTTTCCTTTACAGCTTTTAATATTCTATTTTTGTTGTGTAGATTTAATGTTTTGATTATTTTGTGACAGGAGGATTTCTTTTTCTGGTCAAATCTAAGTGATTGTATAAGTTTCATGTACGTTTATACACATTTCTTTATGTTGGGGAAAGTTTATTCTATGATTCTGCTAAAAATATTTGCTGCTTTCAGAGCTGAGACTCTTCACCTTCTTCTACTCCTATTATGCTTAGGTTAGGTCTTTTCATAGTGTTCCAGATTTCATGGATGATTTGTGTCAGATCTTTTATAGATTTAACTTTTTTGATGTTTGTATCAATTATTTATCATAATTTCTTTGCCTGAGATTCTCTCTTACATCGCTTGCAATCAGTTGGTGATGCTCACATTGGTTGTTCCCATTCTCTTTCTTTAGTTTTCTATCTCCATGATTCCCTCTGTGTGTGTTGACTCCATTGCTTCTACTTTCATTTTCAGGTCCTGAACAGTTTCATTCATGTCCTTCTCCTGCTTAACTGTTTTTTTTTTTCTTTATTTATTTATTTAAAATATTTATTCAGTTCTTCTTTAAAGGCCTCTCTCAGCTTTTTAAGATTGGATTTAAGTTCATTTTTCTTGTGCTTCAATTGTGTTAGTATATCCATGGCATGTCGTAGTAAAGATGGGCTCTAAAGGTTCCATATTGCCCCGGTTCTTGTTGATTGTGTTCCTATGCTGTCCTTTTGCCATCTGGTTGTCCCTGGATATTTCTGGTAGAGCAGGTAATGGAAAGGTGGAGTTAACCTGAAAGTTACTAGTGTAGCAGGCATCTGGTGGGCAGCCTTGTGAGAGGTGTTCCAGGTGTAGAATTCTGGTTATCCCTGGAGTATCAGTAAATGTGGGCAGAGCAGTAGAACAACAATGGAAGTCAAGGGACAACATGCAGCTAAGGACAGGTGGACATGCCCCAGGGAAGCCTCAGAAAATACTTTAAAAAAACCAGAGAAGATTTTTTTTTTCTACTCTAAATCAGATGATACCTGTAAAGGTACAAGCCACATACACAATATTAGGTAGATTAAAGTATAAAGACCTCTTGCTACATAATAACCCAAACACTAAACACGCAGAACAAAAAAGAATATTAAAAATTGCATAATTGTATTTCCAACTAACATATAAATGCAGAACTATTAGAAGTAGAGCTGCTATCTCACAGAGGTTTTAAAAGCCAGAAAAGCCACAACACATGTGCTACAGACTATAGATGAATATAAAATGATAATCCCAGAATACTATATCCAGCAAAAATTTTAATAGCCATAGATGTAGAAAATAAGATATTCCATGATAAAGTCAAAGTTAAACATCTTTCTTTCAGAGGCCCTCTGTGGTAGGCTCCTGTCCTGTTACTTGTTTTCTCCTACATCCAATGTCCATCCCATTTGTCTTTCTAAGTGAGGATTGATCATCTAACCCTGGGTCCTTTTTCTTGCTTATCTTCTTCAAGTGCACAGATTTGAGTATGTTTATCCTATTTTATAGGTCTAGTACCCACTTATAAGTGAGTATATACCGTGTGTGTCTTTCTCCTTCTGGGATACCTCACTCAGGATGATCTTTTCTATATCCCACCATTTGCCTGCCAATTCATGTGGGAGGTGCAGCCTTGCTAGGCCACAGAAGAGGACTTTGTAGCCAGTCCTGAAGAGATCTGATAAGCTAAGGTCAGATGGAAAGGGAGAGGACCTCCCCTATCAGTGGACTTGGAAAAGAGCAGGTAGGAGATGAGGGAAGGATGGGGGGACTGGGAGGGAATGAGAGAACAGGCTACAGCTGGGATACAAAGTTAATAAACTGTAACTAATATTTAAAAAATAAAAATTTAATTAAAACACAAACACACACACACACACACAATATCTTTCTATAAACCCAGCCCTACAAAAAGTGCTAGAAGAAAAACTCCAACCTATAAAATTAACTACTACCATGAAAATACAGGAAATAAATAATCTTGGACAAGCAAAACCAAAAGAATGGAAACACACACATTCACACTCACACATACTATTCTCATCCCCACCACAAAAAAACAACATCAAAATAAAAAGAATCAACAGTCTATTGCCGTTGGTGTCTCTCAATATTAAAACTCTCAATTTCCCATTAAAAAGACAAAAACTAACAGAATGGATAAAAAAGCCAGGATTCATCTTATGCTACCTTATGCTACATCCAAGAAACATACCTCAACTTCAAAGACAAACATTACATCAGGGTAAAAATTTGGAGGAAGATATTCCAAGCAAATGGATCTAAGAAGCAAAACGATTCAGTCATTTTACTATCTAAGAAAATACACTTGAAACCAAAAGTTATAAAAAGATATGAGGAAGGATACTGCTTACCCATCAAAGGAAAAATCCACCCAAACATCATTTCAATTCTAAATATCTATGTCCTTAAGATAGGGGCTCCACTTTTGTGAAAGAAACATTATTACAACTTAAAACACATGACTTTAAATACTTAAAGTGGGAGTCTTTCAATACTCCACTCTCAAAAATGAAAAGCTTGTTTGGACAAAATCTAAACAGAAATCCTCCAGATGAACAATCTTATAAATCAAATGGACCTAACAGATCAGATACTTAAACAATATTTCATCCAAACACATAATGAGGTGTTGTTTTTTTTTTTTTTTTTTTTACTTCATGGAACTTTTTGTCCAAAATTAAGCAAATACTCAGATACAAAACAAAACACTACAGATAAAAGACAATTGAAATAAATCCCTGCATCCTATCAGACAACCACAGAATAAGACAAGATATCAACAAAAACAGAAACAACAAAGTTTATAACCTCATGGTAACTGAACAGCTCTCTACTGAATGAAAAATGGGTCAAGAATGTAATGAAGTGATGATGGAATTCAATTAAAACATTTTATGATCTACCCAAACTTATTGGGTCATAATGAAAGTGGTGGAAAAAAAAGTTGATAGCACTAAGTGTCTAAGAAATTGGAGAGATATCATACTACCAAATTAGTAGCACACCTGAAAGTTATAGCACAAAAAGAAGCAAGCAAAGCCAAAAAATAAATAATTAAACTAATGGCTGAAATCAATAAAAGAGAAACAGAGAATAACACACACATAATCAATAAAACAAATAGTTCTCTGGAGAAATCAACAAGATAGACCAACCCTTATTCAAACTAACTAAAAGTTGAGAAAGAATATCCACATTAAAAAAAATCAAATTCAAAAAAAGGACATAACAGAAACTGAAGAAAGCCTGAGAATTATAAGGACATATTTTTAAAAACTCTACTCCACCCAATTGGAAAATCTAGTAGCAACAAACGATTTTCTCAATACATACCATTTACAAAAATTAAATCAAGGTAAGATAAACAACTTAAATAGACTTGTCTCCACAAAGAAATAGAAGCAGTAATTAAAATTCTCCCAACCAAAAAGAAACCCATGGCCATACAGTTTCAGCTCAGAATTTAATCAGGCTTTGAAAGAAGAGCTAATCCCAATAATCATAGTGTTATTTCACAAGATAGAAACAGGAGAAATATTACCAGATTCATTTAATGAATCTTCAGTTATCCTGATATCCAAACCCTATAGAAAGGCTCAACATAATAACTAGAGGTATTCATCTAGAAAATGAAAATAGATCTATATTTACCACACTATACGAATCTCAGTTTCATGTGGATCAAAGACCTAAGCATAAAACCACCTACACCTAACCTGATGAAAGAGAAAATTGGGAAAAGCTTTTAAAGCATTAGCCCAAGAGATGGCTTCCTGAACAGAACATCTATAGCTCAGGTCTTAATATCAACAATTAATAAATGTGACCTCATTAAACTGAAAAGATTTTGTAAGGCAAAGGACACAATTAGGCAAAATTACAGTCTACAGAATAGGAAAATAGTTTAACCTATACCACAGCTGATACAGGACCAATATCCAGAATATATACACAATTCATGAACCTAACATTTAAAAAACAAATTATTCAATTAAAATTGGTTACATATCTATCTAAACAAAGAATTCTCAATAAAGGAATGTCAATTGGTGTGAAACACTTAGAGAAATATTCACCATCCTTAGCCATCAGGGAAAATAAATGAAAACAACCTTAAGATTTCATCTTAGAAATCTCAGAATGTCTAATGTCAAAATCACAAGTGATAGCTCATGCTGGTGATGATGTAGAGCAAGACAAACACTCCTCCCTTCTGGTGGGAATGAAAACTGTACGAGCACTATGGAAATCAAAATGTCAGTTCCTCATAAAATTAAGAATAATCTACCTCAAGACCCAGCTATATATCATACAAATCAGATAGGTCCCTACCCTAGGATCTTGGGGAATCCAGTGGAAGATGGAATGGGAAAATTATAAGACTCAGAGGGTGTGCAGGACACCAGAAGAACATGGTCCATTAAGCAGGGCACGTATGGGCTCACAGAGGTGGAAGCAGCAGGCCTTGGTCCTCCCCCTTCTGCTAAATCTTGTAGCTGTGAGTTCTGTGTTTTTGTAGGACTTCTAACTGTGGGAACAGGTGAGTATCTGACACTCTTGCCTTCTCTTGGGACTTTTTTCTTCTTGATGGGTTGCTATGTCTTGTTTTTATGTACAGGCTTTTATCTTTTCTTATTGTATTATGTTTTGTTATATTTGGTTGTTGTCTAGAGGGGTCCTACTCTTGTGATGAGTGATTAAGCAGGGGTGGGCATGGGGGTAGGAGGTGGAGTGTGGCAAGTAGATCTGGGTGAGAGGTGTGGAGGTAGGGGAGCCATAGGAGTGGAGGTAGAGGAACTGTGGTAAGGATGTATAGTATGACAGAAGAATCTATAATAATAATAATAAAGATAAAGATGAAGATAATATAAATATATACTTATATATAAATAAATATAATGAATAAATATATAAATAGAAATAAATAGAAATATAATCAATAATAAATATAAAGAGAATCATGAAACAGGCTAAAACATTTTTCAAATTTGGTGAGAACTGGCAGAGTATGGATGTTGTTAGAACAAATTCAAGATTGTAAATCATACCAACTTGATGTTCTTCTGTTTGTAATTTTTACTGAACTATAGAGTAAATCCAATTTTCAAACATTCAGAATGACATGCTGTATTTTTCTTTAAAAGATGGTGATTTATATTTTTATAAATGTTATATATAATTATATAATAATGATGATTATGCATAATATATTATATTATTTCTCTACAGGAACCCTTCAGAGACTCTTGAAAAATATTTCTATGTGGTAAGTGACAACCAGCTCTGTTTATATGTCACCATGTTAGCTTTGTATTCCCAGGCTGCTGACACTAAGAGCTGCTTTCCACTTGAGCAGTTTGGAGACGAGATTAGTAGAAGATCCTCAAGCCAAAGTGTTGTTTTTCACTAAAAATGTGAATATAAATAAGCAAATAAAAGTGATGACCAACAAGAGCACTACTCTGAAAAACTTTTAACATATGTAGCTAAAATAAAAACAGTATTCATAATTTATAGAGTAGAGTTTAAAAATACACTACATATTGAAAGTCGTTTTTCATATTTTTCATGCTCTGGACACACAGTATAAGTGAAAGTTATATACTTGCTCTACTTTTTTCATAAAAGTTTAATATGTGATGCTCCTAATGTCTAACAGATTAAAATCCTTTGTATTTGCCAGTCTTTCTGCCTACCTATATTATTATTGCTATTATTTCTATTCCATTAGAGTATGAAAGAAAGTAACACCATATGACACAGGAGAGCTATATAGAATCCTATTGGTCTAAACAGAAAAAAATATAACATAGCATACGTGACTCTCTTTAAAAGTTTTAGAAACTTAAACCTTAAAGGCAAGAAATCCTGATTATTTATGAAATGCTAACAAATGTGTATTCAGCAAGTAATATTAGAATTTAGTGGGAAGAAATTCAGTACTCAGTTTACTTGTATATTTGATTATACCAATTAAACTGTTCCTACTTATTAATTTTGTACTGTTTTAGGCACTGACAGAAATGTGATAGATTCTGTTTTAAATATTTCTTAAGCCACAATGGTTCTCCATTCTTCTAATTAGCAAAAAGGATAATCATGCTACCCAAATCACTGCTTGTTAATTTGTAAAAAGAGAATGGGAGCAACCATACCGGGCCCCAAAAGAAGACAATGCAGCCAGATTGGTGAGAACAGATAGACAAGGGTCACAGGGAAGGGAAGGAAGACCTCTCCTATCAGTAGACTTGGGGAGGGGCATGGTAGGAGATGAGGGAGGATGGGATCGGGAAGGGATAAGAGTGGGGGCTACAGCTGGGATACAAAGTGAAAAATAAACTGTAATTTATAAAAAAATAATTAAATTTTTAAAAATGTAAAAAGATAGAATTGTACCCAATCAATGTAATTTCATAATAAAGTCAAACAAAATATTGTCACTTATATGACTTGAATACAGGACTATATAGGAAGTTTAAATATATGAAGAGTTTTGCTCCATACTTAGTGTACTTATTTTAAAATATACATATCAAAATAAAATATCAATATTTGTAGAGCTCTGTCATGTGAAACAAATACTATGTGATATTCACAAGCAAAAAAAAAAGATATATAGGCATTTTTCTTTAGAAATAATTTTGGGATCTAGGTCTTAAAGCCATATTAATATTATAAGATAAATCATTTTCTTCAAAATATGTAAAATTTAGAATAAAATAGCATTCAAAAGTAAGTGGGTCTCAGTATCTCCTCTGATACCATGATGTGTAGAATCTTTCAGAGGTCCTCTGTGGAAGGCTTCAATACCTGGGCCCAGGAGTCTCTGCAGAGACCTATACTGCAACCAAGGACCATGCATGGAGACAACTTGTACCCTCTTCTCAGAGGATTCCCATAGAATCCTAGAACCCTTTCACAGATATAGCCCATGATAGCTCAGTTTCCAAGTGGGTTGCCTAGTTAGAGGTACAGGGCCTGTCTCTGACAAGAGCTCAGTGGCTATCTTTTTGTTCACCTCTCCCTGGAGAAATGCAGCCTTACCAGGCCACATAGGAAGGTGATAGAGCTAGCCTTGAAGAGACCTGATAGACTAGGATTAGGTAGAAGGAGAGGAGATCCTCTCTTATCAGTGGACTAGGGGAGGAGCATAAGGAAAGAAGAGGGAGGTTGTGTGGGACTGAGAAGAGAAGAGAGGCAGGGCTATAGAAGGCATACAAAGTAAATAAATTGTAGTAAATAAATAAATAAATAAATTTTAAAAGTAAATGGAATAGTACAATTTAATGTCATGAAAAATAATTACTTGGCTGTTTTTATTTTATTTTATAGTTTTTTAATAATTAATTTTATTTATTACATTTTACTCACTTTGTATCCCAGCTATACTCTCCTCCCTCATCTTCTACTATGCCCATCTGCATGGTATATACTTATTTATTAGTGGATATTAGATATACAATATAGGATAAACATACTAAAATATGTACACCTAAAGAAGCTAAGCAAGGAGGACTCTTGGTAAGATCATCAATCCTCACTCAGAAAGGCAAACGGGGCAGACATAGGAAGAGGGAGAAAACATGGAACACAACAGGAGCCTTCCACAGAAGTCCTGTGAATGACTCTATCCAGCAAAGTATCAAAGCAGAGGCTGAGACTCATAGCCAAATTTTGGGCAGAGTGCAAGGATTCTTATGAAAGAAAGGGAGAGATAGAAAGACCTAGAAGAGATAGGTGCTCCACAAGGAGAGCAACAGAACCAAGATCTGGGCCCAGGGATCTTTTCTGAGACTGATACTCCAGCCAAGGACCATGTATGGAGATAACCTAGAACCCCTGCACAGATGTAGCCCACGGCAGCTCAGTGTCCAAGTGAGTTCCCTAGTAATGGAAATAGGGGCTGTCTATGACATGAACTCAGTGGCTGGCTTTTGTTCACTCCTCCTGAGTGGGGAGCAGCCTTTTCAAGCCACAGAGGAAGACAGTGCAAGCCAGTCCTGATGATATCTGATATGCTAGGGTCAGAGGGAAGAGGAGAAGGACCTCCCAATCAGTTATTTGGATTTTAATTTTAAATCTTTTTCTACATAAATATGGATGGAAAATTGAAAGATTATAAAGATAATGCCAAAACCAAAATTTTTTCTTCTTTGACTGAATAAAAATTAATATATCAATGTATGTTTATATGCTTTCACTGACTTTTAATTTAAAAATTAAATTGAAAATAATTGCTTTGTTTGTTTAAATTACATGCCAACAAATTGCATGTTGTTTAGTTTAATTGGCACTTAATTACTTTTTTCTAGGTAATAATACCAAGATATACTTTAATAGAAGTGTCAAGATGTCATGAAAAGCAAATACTGAAGTGAATCACATATGAAGAGCCAATACATTTAATTTTTGATTTATTCATTTGTATTTTATCAAATATAATTAGTTAATTATAAATATAATTAAGTCTATTAGAATGATACTCAATAGTAAACCCAGAAGGAGGAATATAGTATGGTTAGAGGAAGGAAAGTAAAAGAGGAATAAAGCAATTATATTATAATTTCATAAAATAAATTTTTTTAATATTAAAAATTTAAAAGACCTGAAAAAACTCATTATCTTTAAGACCTTATACTCTAGGAGAAAATGTGGACCTGATACAGCTGGCCTATAATCTATGCTGCTTTAAATATTTTTTTTATTTTAATTTTTTTTTGGGGGGAAGGGTTTATTTCATCTTACCATTCCACATCATGTTACATCACTGGGGGATCAGCAGACAACTCAAACATGACAGGAATATGGAGGCTCCAGCTGATGCACAAGTCATGGAGAACTGCTGTTTACTGGCTTGCTCTGCATAGTTTACTGTGCCTGCCATCTTCTTGTAGCACCCAGTACAAACAGCCAGACATGGCATCATCCACAGTGAGACAGATACCCCCCATCAATTACCCATCAAGAAAGAGTTTTACAACCCAGATGCCCCTCAACTGAAGAATGGATGCAGAAACTGTGGTACATCTATACAATGGAGTATTACTCAGCAATGAAAAATAAGGAAATCATGAAATTTGCAGGTAAATGGTGGGACCTGGAAAGGATCATCCTGAGTGAGTTGACCCAGAAGCAAAAAGACACTCACGGTATATACTCACTCATATAAACATACAATATAGAATAAACCCAATAAAAGCTGTACATCTAAACAAACTAAGCAAAAGAGAGGACCCTAACTAAAATGTTCAATCCCCATCCTGAAAGGCAAAGAGGATGTACATCAGAAGAAAACGAAAATAGGAAACAACCTCGGAACCCGCTACAGAGGGCCTCTGAAAGCCAGAAGAAAACAGGAAACAACCTTGAAACCTGCCACAGAGGGCCTCTGAAAGCTTCTGCAGTATAGACTGTCAAAGCAGATGCTGAGCCTGATGGCCAACTGATGGGCAGAGTGAATGGAATTTTATGTAAGAAGTGGGAAATAGTAAGAGCTGGAGGGAACAGGAACTCCACAAGCAGAGCAACAGAACAAGATAATTTGAACACAGGGAACTTCCCAGAGACTCATACTCCAACCAAGGACTATTTGTGGAGATGACCTGGAACCCCTGCACAGGTGTAGCCCATGGCAGTTCAGTGTCCAAGTGGGTTCCATAGTAATGGGAAGAGGGACTGCCTCTGACATAATCTGATTGGCCTGCTCGTTGATCACTTCCCCCTTAGGGGGGAGCAGCCTTACCAGGTCACAGTAGAGGACAATGCAGCCACTTTTGATGAGAACTGATAGACTAAGATCAGAAAGAAGGAGAGGAGGACCTCCCCTATTAGTGGACTTGGGGAGTGGCATGCATGCAGAAAGGGGAGGGAGGGTGGGATCGGCAGGGGAGGAGGGAGGGGCTCACGGGGGGATACAAAATGAATAAAGTGTAATTAATAAAAAAAATAAAAGATTTAAAAAAAAAAGAAAGAGTTTTAAAGGTTTGTCAATAGGCTAATCCTGCAGGGCGATTTTTTTTCTCCATTTAGTTAACTCTTCTTAAATTACTATGTTTCCCCCTTCTTAAAACTATGGAGCAAATGTAGTTTCCCCTACTTCACTGGCTGCTGATGTCTTTTTTTTAAGTCTTTAAAAGTAATTTACAGTTTATTCACTTTGTATCTCCACTATAGCTCTTCCCTCATATGCCCCCAACAAAACCCACCCTCCCTCTTCTCCCATGACTCCCACCCCCAAGTCCATTAATAGGGGAGGTCCTCCTCCCCTTCCGACTGACCCTAGCCTATCAGGTCTCATCAGGACTCTCTGTTTTGTTTTCCTCTGTGGCCTCTTAAGGCTGCTCTCCAATCAGGGGAAGGTGATCAAAGAGTCAGCCACTGAGTTTATGTCAGAGACAGTTCCTGTTCACATTACTAGGGAACCCACTTGGAGACTGAGTTGCCATGGACTAAATCTGTGCAGGAGTTCTAGGTAATCTCCATGAATAGTCCTTAGATGGAGTATCAGTCTCAGAAAAGGCCCCTGGGCCCAGAGATTTTGGTTCTGGTGCTCTCCTTGTGTAGCTCCTGTCCCCTCCATATCTTTCTATCTCCTCCTTCTTTCATAAAATTCTCTGCACTCTGCTTCATCTTGTTCATTTTCTCAAAGAACCAGCTCTTGGTCATTGATTCTTTGAATTGTTTTCTTTGATTCTAATTTGTTGGTTTAAGCAGTGAGTTTGATTATTTCTACCTATTTACTCCTCTTGGATGTCTCTTATTTTTTCTAGTGCTTTCAGGTATGCCATTAAGTTGCATTTCTGAGCAAAAAAGTTATTAATATGTTATTTTTAACCATTCCTCCTTTTAGCTTTGAATGCTGAATATATTCATTCTTAGATTGAAATATGAGTTAAAATATAGAATAAAAACAAAAAACAGGCAAATCATATAATTTTTTCCTTAATACCTTCAAAATTTCCTCATTACTATGTATTTCTGCAATACAATACAAAAATGTCAGTGTCTGTTTCCAAAATTCCATTTCCTAGCATCTACAATTTATCTTAAATAATTAGATTGAGAGAGAATATGTATTAGTTCTTCTTGTTATCATAAAGTTCCATTTTGCACTAGCCTACACAAATTAACCAAAGATTCCAAATATAAAGACTAAAACTTATTTCTTAAGTTAATTTTAAGATTTTTAGTTACCAAGTAATCATTAACGTTATTAAATTGTCAATATCAGGGGTGGGTTACCTTCCCAATGTCTCCAGATTATTACAGCTTCTTGCCATTTCTCTTAGTTGCCCTCCAGAACAGTTTGATAGTATCTAACTACTGAAGACACCCATGGTTTATTTACACCCGTGGTTTATTTACGTGATAAGGAGAAATCAAGCTGGAGCTGAACTGTTAATTTTCATAATCCCTGAAAGAAAAATACTGCCTACATAAGGAGAAAAGCCATTAATGGTCTTGCTTTACTGTGAAACCTAAGGACTGCAAGGCACATTGCCCAGGCAAGATGTGCACACATATGAAATTGTTTGTACTAATGTTCTGGATGCAACCAACTGCCCTTTGATTGGATTAAAGGGTCATTTGATTAAATAGAATCCATATCCTTGGTACTGTAAATGTGGTTTAAAAGAAAATATATGGGCCTGGAGTCCCAGACCCACGCCAACATCCTCCCAGGGTCCCAGATTTGCTAGCTGCTATACTGGCTCCTCAGAGTCTCTCAGCCACTGACTGTAAGGCCCGCTGAATCCCTCAATGGCAGATGATACCTTATATACCCACCAAAGCCAGGCAGAAACACCATACAAGCTGAGCACAACAGGCGCTGGGCCTCCCAGGCTTGGAGAGCACAGTGGAGGGCCCTCAGGACTTCTACGAAAGCATCTGGACTGGCAAACCAGTCTCCAGCTGCAGCAGAACTTCCTAACCTGGCAGCAGCAGCAGCACTGAGCTGGCAGAGCACATCAGTCCTCCAGCATAAGACCAACCAGGACCAAACCAGAGAGCAGAGAGCCAGATACCCCGATCCCTGCCATTGTGACCTTCTTGAGATTGAGTATGCCCTTGAGTGTCTGCATAGCCCCAGATCCAGGGTCCTTCTAAAATAAAAGCAAGGCATCGGACCCCTCCCACCTACATACCCACTGTGGGAAACAGAGGGTAACTTGGGACATTAAATCCCCTGCTTTGTGGGTCCAATTAAGGAGTTAAAGCACTTAATGCCAGAAATTGTGCTGTGACCATCAATAGCGCCTGCTACATATACAGTGCAGAGCCACACACTCAAGGGTTCAACCTTATCTATCACTCTGTCCTCCGAGACACACTTCCACACACACTTCCATACACACACACACACACACACACACACACACACACACACACACAAACACGTGCCTCCATTTGCCCCTTTAGCGCCAGAGTACTTTCCTCCCACAGGTACAGCTAGTCCACCAACACACATGCTGAGGCCACGGGACCTCTCTCACCTTCCTGAAGAACTCTTCAGAGGCCAAAGAGAGACAGTACCAGGGTGAACTGCAGAATCCAGAAACAAACAGGAAAGGTTTCAGATAAGCCAATAGTCAAAGGTAAGCGAAAGAACACATCCAACATAAATCAGGACATCATGACTTCACCAGAAACCCCCAAAATTGATGGATACACCAATTCATCAGAAGCACTGGAAAATGACTCTAAATCTATACTTACCCAATTATTTGAGGCTCATAAAGAGGAAACAAACAATTCTCTCAGAACAATAGCCATGAAAATTCAGACGCTTAAAGAAGAAATGAACAAATCTATCAAAGATTTGGACAGTCAATTGGAGGAAAAGAAAGAGGAAATGGACCAAATTCTTTTTTTTTAAATTTTTTTAAATTTTATTTTTCTCATTATTTACATTTTGTTAATTCTATATCCCAGCTGTATCCCTCATTCCCTCACCAATCCCACCCTCCCTCCCTCATCTCCTCCCAGCCCCTTTCCAAGAACACTGATAGGGGAGGACCTCCTCCCCTTTCATAAGACTCTGTTTTGTCAGGTATTTTCAGGACTGCCTGCAAAGTCTTCCTTTGTGGCCTAACAATACTGCTCCTCCCTTGGGAGGTGGGGAGGTCAAAGAGCCAGTCATTGAGTTCCTGTTAGAAATAGTCTTTGTGAAAGGGGCCAAGATGGCGGCACTGGGAGAACACTGTGTCTGAGAAGCGGGACAACACACTCCTTGCAGCTACCAGGAGACTGAACTCTGGACCCTAAAACAGCAGCGATCAATCGTGTTTCCCAGGTGAGGGGAGGCTCCCACAGCATGGGAAGCAGTCCGGTCCACTCTCAGCTGCCCAGCCAGAACCTGAAAGAGAACCCTGCTAACACGGGCTTTGGGTCTCCAGGCTGGTGCCGCAAGCCTGCTTGTCTCGATCACTTTCCCAGGCTGATTGGTGGGCACAAGGGTGCCTGAGGCTGGGAGTACCAGTCGCAAAAAACCCCACAGGGAAGGAAAGTTGCCAGACTGGTCACGGGTCACCCAGTCTTTCCCTGGAAGGTCTCTCCGACCTTGGGTACCTGCTGCCATCACAATTGAGCTCCCACCGCACAGGGATTGTAGCTGCGCACCCAGCTCAAAATCCCTACTCCCTCTTGGGAGGAGGCAGGAGGCGTCCAGCAGAATCTGCCACAGACCACATTGTCTGTACCCCAACCCGAGATCGGGGCTGAGAAAATCCAATTGTTTCGGGCACTCCCCCAAACGCCGCCATCACCCTGCCATAACCCTGTCGCAGCAGAGCAGAAGGATAAAGAGGCTCACAGCAGCTTCACAGTGCCGGAACTCCAGTGCTGCCAGCCGCTCCTAGCAAACAAACTACAGCACGGGATCTGGGACTGTGGTCATACTACACGTCTTGAGATTATCCTGGGTCCAGCGCAATAAGGTCTAGCAGCAAGTTCTATCACCGGCGCCCCCCCCCCCCCCCCCCC